>NW_025727228.1:22500-25000 GCF_021461385.2 Schistocerca piceifrons | reverse complement strand
TATGTTGTACCTTAACCTAACCTATGTTGTACCTTAACCTAACCTATGTTGTACCTTAACCTAACCTATGTTGTACCTTAACCTAACCTATGTTGTACCTTAACCTAACCTATGTTGTACCTTAACCTAACCTATGTTGTACCTTAACCTAACCCATGTTGTACCTTAACCTAACCCATGTTGTACCTTAACCTAACCCATGTTGTACCTTAACCTAACCCATGTTGTACCTTAACCTAACCCATGTTGTACCTTAACCTAACCCATGTTGTGCCTCAACCTAACCCATGTTGTGCCTCAACCTAACCCATGTTGTGCCTCAACCTAACCCATGTTGTGCCTCAACCTAACCCATGTTGTGCCTCAACCTAACCCATGTTGTGCCTTAACCTAACCCATGTTGTGCCTTAACCTAACCCATGTTGTGCCTTAACCTAACCCATGTTGTGCCTTAACCTAACCCATGTTGTGCCTTAACCTAACCCATGTTGTGCCTTAACCTAACCCATGTTGTGCCTTAACCTAACCCATGTTGTGCCTTAACCTAACCCATGTTGTCGCCTTAACGTAACCCACGTTGTCGCCTAAACCTGCTCTGTAATTGTTATACGACTCGTTCAATTACTGTAGTGTTGCCCACCCGCAACCCTCGCAATATAGTTCGCTACTCGCACTGCCCGCACCCCTGTGTATCGCTTCATGTTAAACACCTTGCAAGTCTTGCTCACTTTCCACATGCTCCTGCTGTACACTGTAATGTGGATGGCAGCAGGACGTACATGCCGCCCCTCCCCACGTCCCCACCTTGCCCCCTGCCTTCGCAAGCTGGTTGGTGAGAAGTTTGCATGTTCAATGCCCTTCGCATGCGACGTACTCAGGCTACGTTGTGGTGCGGCCTGTGTCAACTGTCCGCTGATGTCGTACGCGTGAACCACAATCTGTACTGCACATTCGTCCTTATGTACTGAATGATACATCGTGGCACATGTGTGACCGCACAACGACTGCGCCCAAAAACGGCGGACCATACAGTGCAAATATTGTGCACGCAGCTACGTGTCGTCTCCCTATGAGAGCTGGATTGCAGTGTGGTACGCCATAGAGACGTGTGGGAGGAACGGACGCCGTGGATGGCGATCAGCATGAGCTGTCTGTTGATGTATTCGGACCTAGTCGTCTCTCCTCACACACCGTGATGGCATGGTGCACCGCGTTCCATATCTGCGACATGCTACAGAGGCCGGTTGACAGTCGTTCGAGCAATGGACATCGCATACGTACGGGGGCCACCTTCCACGTATTGTCTAGGCGTGCACATTTTGTTGCGTGTATGTGGGCAGACGTAGTGTGGCGTGACACCTGACACAGGCATGCAATAATCGTTGAAGTTGCAAATGGCGATGGACGCCTGCGTTTTCTGGTGAAGTTACGCAAATGAACAAATGGTAACCTGTTGTGGTGCGGTTGTTCTCGCTAGGGGTGAATCGGTGATGGCGACGATAGGTTGAGGTACTAACCGGTTGTTCCAGCGATACCCACCATGCCGACGAAACTGAACGGCATCTGGGTGTGAAGCGATACGCGGCGGTGGCTGGGTGGGACCGTCCCCGGCCGGTGAGGGGGCGCCTCCCGGCGTGCTGGCCGCGCGGTGCGTGGGCGCACGCGCTACAGCCGGCTGGTGGGGGCGGCCAGTGGCAGGCGCGCCGGCCGACGGACGCGGCAGGCGTCGCAGCTGCGCGCCGGCGCACCCTGCGCGCGGCGCCGTGCGGCCAAAGTAGGTCCTCGCGGGCCCGGTGCGAAGCGCGGTGGACATCTTCAGTGTGCTGGTCCGATTGAGGACTGTGTGCGTTGAGGATGCGCCGCCGCCCGGCGCTCGGCGCCGCGACGCCGTCTGCTGCTCGGTCGCCCCAGCGGTTCTCGCTGGTGGTTTGTATCGCAGCTGTGCGGATGTGTTGGCGCGTGCGCTGTGCTGGGAGAGTTCGCTTCGGCACCCAAGTGGGGCTTTTGTCCTTCTGTGGCGCTGGCGTTGGAGCTGCCGGTCACCGTAGGTGGCGCGTGTTGTCTCCCGCCGGCAATGCCACGACAGCACGCTCCCGGGCCTCTGTCGGCAGCGGCAAGCTCAGTTGGGAGCACGGGTGGTCGCACCGAAAGCGTCTACTCGCCTAACTCCGGGCGATTGCGCCTCTCTCGAACCCGACCAAGTACTTGGGACGGCGCTGCGCGCCGCCGGGACCTGAGAGGGTTTCGAGGTGTATTGTGCAGGGGAGCTCAGCCTCCTCCTGTTTGCAGAATGATTGAGCGGACGCTTGCGTGTTCGCGCGGGCCCCCGGGACACACTCCCGGGCGGCCGGCTGCTCAGCTCTAGTTGACGCAGCTCCCTGGTTGATCCTGCCAGTAGTCATATGCTTGTCTCAAAGATTAAGCCATGCATGTCTCAGTACAAGCCGCATTAAGGTGAAACCGCGAATGGCTCATTAAATCAGTTATGGTTCCTTAGATC
>NW_025727228.1:10000-12500 GCF_021461385.2 Schistocerca piceifrons | reverse complement strand
CGTTGCACTCGCACTCGCAGTCGCAAAAACGTGGGGCAAATATATTACGCGGAAGAGTTATAACAGACCGAGCCCCACTGCATGGGGGGAGTCTTTGTCACTAATGTACACAGATGGAACATTTTGGACTGGAACCAGATTACCCGTACACACGGCGCTGATTAGTAATCAATGCAGAGCCATCAAACTACAGCAAATATACACAACTGTCCGTATACATGCTGAAAGAGTCTGCCCAAAATGGGAACCACACGTCAGCCAGACACTCTGATCACGCACCACTCTCTGCTTCTAACAGGCGCACATACAATATGTAAGCACCAGCATGGAACAACATCCAGTGCATCTTCTCCGCCACATTACACAATCCACACTATCACAACCAGACCAGGAGGTCCGTGCGGAAAATACAATATCCCAGCCTTTCGACATCCACCATTGCGCAGACCAGGCACCAACACCCACACATGTCCTATACAACGGTGCACCCAACATCACAATAGTACCTCCTGTCACAGCGCACAAACAATGACATGAGTCAAAGACACAGGTCTCACACAAGCATAGAATTGGAGCGCCGCCTCTAATAAGCCAAAGGTGCATCCTGACGTGACAAATCTGATCATGTCACAAGCATTCACTTACTATAATCACTATCAACGAACCTGCCGCCCCCGCCCCCCCCCCCCCCTACACCTTTCCGTACAACAACGTGTAACCTAACCTAACCTAACCTAACCTATGTTGTACCTTAACCTAACCTATGTTGTACCTTAACCTAACCTATGTTGTACCTTAACCTAACCTATGTTGTACCTTAACCTAACCTATGTTGTACCTTAACCTAACCTATGTTGTACCTTAACCTAACCTATGTTGTACCTTAACCTAACCCATGTTGTACCTTAACCTAACCCATGTTGTACCTTAACCTAACCCATGTTGTACCTTAACCTAACCCATGTTGTACCTTAACCTAACCCATGTTGTACCTTAACCTAACCCATGTTGTACCTTAACCTAACCCATGTTGTGCCTCAACCTAACCCATGTTGTGCCTCAACCTAACCCATGTTGTGCCTCAACCTAACCCATGTTGTGCCTTAACCTAACCCATGTTGTGCCTCAACCTAACCCATGTTGTGCCTTAACCTAACCCATGTTGTGCCTTAACCTAACCCATGTTGTGCCTTAACCTAACCCATGTTGTGCCTTAACCTAACCCATGTTGTGCCTTAACCTAACCCATGTTGTGCCTTAACCTAACCCATGTTGTGCCTTAACCTAACCCATGTTGTGCCTTAACCTAACCCATGTTGTCGCCTTAACGTAACCCACGTTGTCGCCTAAACCTGCTCTGTAATTGTTATACGACTCGTTCAATTACTGTAGTGTTGCCCACCCGCAACCCTCGCAATATAGTTCGCTACTCGCACTGCCCGCACCCCTGTGTATCGCTTCATGTTAAACACCTTGCAAGTCTTGCTCACTTTCCACATGCTCCTGCTGTACACTGTAATGTGGATGGCAGCAGGACGTACATGCCGCCCCTCCCCACGTCCCCACCTTGCCCCCTGCCTTCGCAAGCTGGTTGGTGAGAAGTTTGCATGTTCAATGCCCTTCGCATGCGACGTACTCAGGCTACGTTGTGGTGCGGCCTGTGTCAACTGTCCGCTGATGTCGTACGCGTGAACCACAATCTGTACTGCACATTCGTCCTTATGTACTGAATGATACATCGTGGCACATGTGTGACCGCACAACGACTGCGCCCAAAAACGGCGGACCATACAGTGCAAATATTGTGCACGCAGCTACGTGTCGTCTCCCTATGAGAGCTGGATTGCAGTGTGGTACGCCATAGAGACGTGTGGGAGGAACGGACGCCGTGGATGGCGATCAGCATGAGCTGTCTGTTGATGTATTCGGACCTAGTCGTCTCTCCTCACACACCGTGATGGCATGGTGCACCGCGTTCCATATCTGCGACATGCTACAGAGGCCGGTTGACAGTCGTTCGAGCAATGGACATCGCATACGTACGGGGGCCACCTTCCACGTATTGTCTAGGCGTGCACATTTTGTTGCGTGTATGTGGGCAGACGTAGTGTGGCGTGACACCTGACACAGGCATGCAATAATCGTTGAAGTTGCAAATGGCGATGGACGCCTGCGTTTTCTGGTGAAGTTACGCAAATGAACAAATGGTAACCTGTTGTGGTGCGGTTGTTCTCGCTAGGGGTGAATCGGTGATGGCGACGATAGGTTGAGGTACTAACCGGTTGTTCCAGCGATACCCACCATGCCGACGAAACTGAACGGCATCTGGGTGTGAAGCGATACGCGGCGGTGGCTGGGTGGGACCGTCCCCGGCCGGTGAGGGGGCGCCTCCCGGCGTGCTGGCCGCGCGGTGCGTGGGCGCACGCGCTACAGCCGGCTGGTGGGGGCGGCCAGTGGCAGGCGCGCCGGCCGACGGACGCGGCAGGCGTCGCAGCTGCGC
>NW_025727227.1:57500-61314 GCF_021461385.2 Schistocerca piceifrons | reverse complement strand
CCCACGTGGCGCCGCGCCGTACGGGCCCTACTTGTTTGCCGGACGGGGCACTCGGGCGGCGCTGTCTGGGATCTGTTCCCGGCGCCGCCCTGCCCCTACCGGTCGACCATGGGTGTCTATATTTTCGATGTCGGGACTCGGAATCGTCTGTAGACGACTTAGGTACCGGGCGGGGTGTTGTACTCGGTAGAGCAGTTGCCACGCTGCGATCTGTTGAGACTCAGCCCTAGCTTGGGGGATTCGTCTTGTCGCGAGACGAGACCCCCAGGGGCTGGTCGCCAGCAGGGGTACGCGTGGGGCCCCCCTTGCTTACAGTTTCCGCACGTCGCATCTCTGGGCGTATCGGTCTGGGCGGGCGCGCCGCACCCAGGGCGCTGCAGTGGGTGCGGCGGACTGGGGCGTATCGGTTGGCGTGGGCGCTGCGATGGGTGCCGCCGCCGTGCGCGCGGGGAGGCGGCGCCGGCCGGCGGCCGGGCGCCGTGTGTACCGCCGCGCTATAGCGTATCGCTTTGGCGGCCGCCGCTGGGTGCCGCGGTGGGTGCCGGACGGTCGATGCCGGCCCACCGGCCGGGGCGTCGCGTGGAGGCGGCGGCGTCGGGCGGGTGCTGTGCGGCGGTCGCGGTGCCCGGCGGGGTCTGGTACGTTGTCGCCGTCCCCCCCGCCTCCGTCCGGTGAACGCCAATCCCCCTAACCGATGGATGTGAAATAAAATATAATAACACATGATGCTCCGCAAGAAAATAGACTTGGGATAGGGTGTGTCGTTGGCAAGTCCCCGGGGCGGTTAGTGTGTGTGGTGATAAGTCTGTAGGGGGGGGGGGGGGCGAGGTATTAGGAAATAGATAGATAGTGGTGACGTGGGTGTCGACAGTAGACATAGCACACTGCCACCTACAGGGATCCGACGGAACTACGCCACCCATGCCGGCAAAACAGTATCGCCATCTGTGAAAATAGGGCGACACCACATGCAATACCGCCATCTATGCGCATCGGACAACACTACGTCCGCACCACAAAACATACCGCCATCTGTAGGTCTCCCGCAACATGACCTCCTGCAACGGCGCTACCGCCATCTATGAGACGCCAAGCCGACTAAGACAGCGATGGCGCCACAGTGCCCGCCTTTCGACGCCACCCACAAAGCCTGCAGCCTCTGTCGACCATAGCACCCATTCTCCAGTGGCTCTGCCGCACGAAGCCGTGGACCGGCAATGACTCCACCCGCACCCGTTCGTGGACCACCCCAACCGCCAAACTCGCACCTCCAGCGGATGAACGGCGGACGTTTCCCGCACTCGTAAAGTGCAATCCACCCCTATAACTTGCGTTTCATGAAGAGTTATTTCCAATATGCGACATTCCCGCTGTCCGTATACATGAGCCGCGACCTGTACCACTTACGAGCGAGAGACGCGATCGCGTTGCTCACTGTACGGCGTCCGATACCGAGCCATCAGCATGTCGGTCCCCATGCGCGTTGCACTCGCACTCGCACTCGCAGTCGCAAAAACGTGGGGCAAATATATTACGCGGAAGAGTTATAACAGACCGAGCCCCACTGCATGGGGGGAGTCTTTGTCACTAATGTACACAGATGGAACATTTTGGACTGGAACCAGATTACCCGTACACACGGCGCTGATTAGTAATCAATGCAGAGCCATCAAATTACAGAATATATATACAACTGTCCGTATACATGCTGAAAGAGTGTGCCCACAATGGGAACCACACGTCAGCCAGACACTCTCATCACGCACCACTCTCTGCTTCTAACGGGCGCACATACAATATGTAAGCACCAGCATGGAACAACATCCAGTGCATCCTCTCCGCCACATTACACAATCCACACTATCACAACCAGACCAGGAGGTCCATGCGGAAAATAGAATATCCCCCCCTTTCGACATCCACCATTGCGCAGATAAGGCACCAATACCCACACATGTCCTATACAACGGTGCACCCAACATCACAATAGTACCTCCTGTCACAGCGCACAAACAATGACATGAGTCAAAGACACAGGTCTGACACAAGCATAGAATTGGAGCGCCGCCTCTAATAAGCCAAAGGTGCATCCTGACGTGACAAATCTGATCATGTCACAAGCATTCACTTACTATAATCACTATCAACGAACCTGCTCCCCCCCCTTACACCTTTCCTTACAACAACGTGTAACCTAACCTAACCTAACCTAACCTATGTTGTGCCTTAACCTAACCTATGTTGTGCCTTAACCTAACCTATGTTGTGCCTTAACCTAACCTATGTTGTGCCTTAACCTAACCTATGTTGTGCCTTAACCTAACCTATGTTGTGCCTTAACCTAACCTATGTTGTACCTTAACCTAACCCATGTTGTACCTTAACCTAACCCATGTTGTACCTTAACCTAACCCATGTTGTACCTTAACCTAACCCATGTTGTACCTTAACCTAACCCATGTTGTGCCTTAACCTAACCCACGTTGTGCCTTAACCTAACCCACGTTGTGCCTTAACCTAACCCACGTTGTGCCTTAACCTAACCCACGTTGTACCTTAACCTAACCCACGTTGTCCCCTAACCTAACCCACGTTGTCCCCTAACGTAACCCACGTTGTCCCCTAACGTAACCCACGTTGTCCCCTAACGTAACCCACGTTGTCGCCTAAACCTGCTCTGTAATTGTTATACGACTCGTTCAATTAGTGTAGTGTTGCCCACCCGCAACCCTCGCAATATAGTTCGCTACTCGCACTGCCCGCTCCCCTGTGTATCGCTTCATGTTAAACACCTTGCAAGTCTTGCTCACTTTCCACATGCTCCTGCTGTACACTGTAATGTGGATGGCAGCAGGACGTACATGCCGCCCCTCCCCACGTCCCCACCTTGCCCCCTGCCTTCGCAAGCTGGTTGGTGAGAACTTTGCATGTTCAATGCCCTTCGCATGCGACGTACTCAGGCTACGTTGTGGTGCGGCCTGTGTCAACTGTCCGCTAATGTCGTACGCGTAAACCACAATCTGTACTGCACATTCGTCCTTATGTACTGAATGATACATCGTGGCACATGTGTGACCGTACAACGACTGCGCCCAAAAACGGCGGACCATACAGTGCAAATATTGTGCACGCAGCTACGTGTCGTCTCCCTATGAGAGCTGGATTGCAGTGTGGTACGCCATAGAGACGTGTGGGAGGAACGGACGCCGTGGATGGCGATCAGCATGAGCTGTCTGTTGATGTATTCGGACCTAGTCGTCTCTCCTCACACACCGTGATGGCATGGTGCACCGCGTTCCATATCTGCGACATGCTACAGAGGCCGGTTGACAGTCGTTCGAGCAATGGACATCGCATACGTACGGGGGCCACCTTCCACGTATTGTCTAGGCGTGCACATTTTGTTGCGTGTATGTGGGCAGACGTAGTGTGGCGTGACACCTGACACAGGCATGCAATAATCGTTGAAGTTGCAAATGGCGATGGACGCCTGCGTTTTCTGGTGAAGTTACGCAAATGAACAAATGGTAACCTGTTGTGGTGCGGTTGTTCTCGCTAGGGGTGAATCGGTGATGGCGACGATAGGTTGAGGTACTAACCGGTTGTTCCAGCGATACCCACCATGCCGACGAAACTGAACGGCATCTGGGTGTGAAGCGATACGCGGCGGTGGCTGGGTGGGACCGTCCCCGGCCGGTGAGGGGGCGCCTCCCGGCGTGCTGGCCGCGCGGTGCGTGGGCGCACGCGCTACAGCCGGCTGGTGGGGGCGGCCAGTGGCAGGCGCGCCGGCCGACGGACGCGGCAGGCGTCGCAG
>NW_025727227.1:45000-47500 GCF_021461385.2 Schistocerca piceifrons | reverse complement strand
CACTGCCCGCTCCCCTGTGTATCGCTTCATGTTAAACACCTTGCAAGTCTTGCTCACTTTCCACATGCTCCTGCTGTACACTGTAATGTGGATGGCAGCAGGACGTACATGCCGCCCCTCCCCACGTCCCCACCTTGCCCCCTGCCTTCGCAAGCTGGTTGGTGAGAACTTTGCATGTTCAATGCCCTTCGCATGCGACGTACTCAGGCTACGTTGTGGTGCGGCCTGTGTCAACTGTCCGCTAATGTCGTACGCGTAAACCACAATCTGTACTGCACATTCGTCCTTATGTACTGAATGATACATCGTGGCACATGTGTGACCGTACAACGACTGCGCCCAAAAACGGCGGACCATACAGTGCAAATATTGTGCACGCAGCTACGTGTCGTCTCCCTATGAGAGCTGGATTGCAGTGTGGTACGCCATAGAGACGTGTGGGAGGAACGGACGCCGTGGATGGCGATCAGCATGAGCTGTCTGTTGATGTATTCGGACCTAGTCGTCTCTCCTCACACACCGTGATGGCATGGTGCACCGCGTTCCATATCTGCGACATGCTACAGAGGCCGGTTGACAGTCGTTCGAGCAATGGACATCGCATACGTACGGGGGCCACCTTCCACGTATTGTCTAGGCGTGCACATTTTGTTGCGTGTATGTGGGCAGACGTAGTGTGGCGTGACACCTGACACAGGCATGCAATAATCGTTGAAGTTGCAAATGGCGATGGACGCCTGCGTTTTCTGGTGAAGTTACGCAAATGAACAAATGGTAACCTGTTGTGGTGCGGTTGTTCTCGCTAGGGGTGAATCGGTGATGGCGACGATAGGTTGAGGTACTAACCGGTTGTTCCAGCGATACCCACCATGCCGACGAAACTGAACGGCATCTGGGTGTGAAGCGATACGCGGCGGTGGCTGGGTGGGACCGTCCCCGGCCGGTGAGGGGGCGCCTCCCGGCGTGCTGGCCGCGCGGTGCGTGGGCGCACGCGCTACAGCCGGCTGGTGGGGGCGGCCAGTGGCAGGCGCGCCGGCCGACGGACGCGGCAGGCGTCGCAGCTGCGCGCCGGCGCACCCTGCGCGCGGCGCCGTGCGGCCAAAGTAGGTCCTCGCGGGCCCGGTGCGAAGCGCGGTGGACATCTTCAGTGTGCTGGTCCGATTGAGGACTGTGTGCGTTGAGGATGCGCCGCCGCCCGGCGCTCGGCGCCGCGACGCCGTCTGCTGCTCGGTCGCCCCAGCGGTTCTCGCTGGTGGTTTGTATCGCAGCTGTGCGGATGTGTTGGCGCGTGCGCTGTGCTGGGAGAGTTCGCTTCGGCACCCAAGTGGGGCTTTTGTCCTTCTGTGGCGCTGGCGTTGGAGCTGCCGGTCACCGTAGGTGGCGCGTGTTGTCTCCCGCCGGCAATGCCACGACAGCACGCTCCCGGGCCTCTGTCGGCAGCGGCAAGCTCAGTTGGGAGCACGGGTGGTCGCACCGAAAGCGTCTACTCGCCTAACTCCGGGCGATTGCGCCTCTCTCGAACCCGACCAAGTACTTGGGACGGCGCTGCGCGCCGCCGGGACCTGAGAGGGTTTCGAGGTGTATTGTGCAGGGGAGCTCAGCCTCCTCCTGTTTGCAGAATGATTGAGCGGACGCTTGCGTGTTCGCGCGGGCCCCCGGGACACACTCCCGGGCGGCCGGCTGCTCAGCTCTAGTTGACGCAGCTCCCTGGTTGATCCTGCCAGTAGTCATATGCTTGTCTCAAAGATTAAGCCATGCATGTCTCAGTACAAGCCGCATTAAGGTGAAACCGCGAATGGCTCATTAAATCAGTTATGGTTCCTTAGATCGTACCCACGTTACTTGGATAACTGTGGTAATTCTAGAGCTAATACATGCAAACAGAGTCCCGACCAGAGATGGAAGGGACGCTTTTATTAGATCAAAACCAATCGGTCGGCTCGTCCGGTCCGTTTGCCTTGGTGACTCTGAATAACTTTGGGCTGATCGCACGGTCCTCGTACCGGCGACGCATCTTTCAAATGTCTGCCTTATCAACTGTCGATGGTAGGTTCTGCGCCTACCATGGTTGTAACGGGTAACGGGGAATCAGGGTTCGATTCCGGAGAGGGAGCCTGAGAAACGGCTACCACATCCAAGGAAGGCAGCAGGCGCGCAAATTACCCACTCCCGGCACGGGGAGGTAGTGACGAAAAATAACGATACGGGACTCATCCGAGGCCCCGTAATCGGAATGAGTACACTTTAAATCCTTTAACGAGTATCTATTGGAGGGCAAGTCTGGTGCCAGCAGCCGCGGTAATTCCAGCTCCAATAGCGTATATTAAAGTTGTTGCGGTTAAAAAGCTCGTAGTTGGATTTGTGTCCCACGCTGTTGGTTCACCGCCCGTCGGTGTTTAACTGGCATGTATCGTGGGACGTCCTGCCGGTGGGGCGAGCCGAAGGCGTGCGACCGCCTCGTGCGTGCTCGTGCGTCCCGAGGCGGACCCCGTTGAAATCC
>NW_025727227.1:37500-42500 GCF_021461385.2 Schistocerca piceifrons | reverse complement strand
CGTCTGTTGGGCAGAGCCCCGGTGTCCTGGCTGGCTGCCCGGCGGTATATCTGGAGGAGTCGATTCGCCCCTTTGGGCGCTCGGGCTCCCGGCAAGCGCGCGCGGTTCTTCCCGGATGACGGACCTACCTGGCCCGGCCCCGGACCCGCGCCGCTGTTGGCTCGGGATGCTCTCGGGCGGAATAATCGCTCCCGTCAGCGGCGCTTCAGCTTTGGACAATTTCACGACCCGTCTTGAAACACGGACCAAGGAGTCTAACATGTGCGCGAGTCATTGGGCTGTACGAAACCTAAAGGCGTAATGAAAGTGAAGGTCTCGCCTTGCGCGGGCCGAGGGAGGATGGGGCTTCCCCGCCCTTCACGGGGCGGCGGCCTCCGCACTCCCGGGGCGTCTCGTCCTCATTGCGAGGTGAGGCGCACCTAGAGCGTACACGTTGGGACCCGAAAGATGGTGAACTATGCCTGGCCAGGACGAAGTCAGGGGAAACCCTGATGGAGGTCCGTAGCGATTCTGACGTGCAAATCGATCGTCGGAGCTGGGTATAGGGGCGAAAGACTAATCGAACCATCTAGTAGCTGGTTCCCTCCGAAGTTTCCCTCAGGATAGCTGGTGCTCGTACGAGTCTCATCCGGTAAAGCGAATGATTAGAGGCCTTGGGGCCGAAACGACCTCAACCTATTCTCAAACTTTAAATGGGTGAGATCTCCGGCTTGCTTGATATGCTGAAGCCGCGAGCAAACGACTCGGATCGGAGTGCCAAGTGGGCCACTTTTGGTAAGCAGAACTGGCGCTGTGGGATGAACCAAACGCCGAGTTAAGGCGCCCGAATCGACGCTCATGGGAAACCATGAAAGGCGTTGGTTGCTTAAGACAGCAGGACGGTGGCCATGGAAGTCGGAATCCGCTAAGGAGTGTGTAACAACTCACCTGCCGAAGCAACTAGCCCTGAAAATGGATGGCGCTGAAGCGTCGTGCCTATACTCGGCCGTCAGTCTGGCAGTCATGGCCGGTCCTTGCGGCCGGCCGCGAAGCCCTGACGAGTAGGAGGGTCGCGGCGGTGGGCGCAGAAGGGTCTGGGCGTGAGCCTGCCTGGAGCCGCCGTCGGTGCAGATCTTGGTGGTAGTAGCAAATACTCCAGCGAGGCCCTGGAGGGCTGACGCGGAGAAGGGTTTCGTGTGAACAGCCGTTGCACACGAGTCAGTCGATCCTAAGCCCTAGGAGAAATCCGATGTTGATGGGGGCCGTCATAGCATGATGCGCTTTGTGCTGGCCCCCGTTGGGCGAAAGGGAATCCGGTTCCTATTCCGGAACCCGGCAGCGGAACCGATACAAGTCGGGCCCCTCTTTTAGAGATGCTCGTCGGGGTAACCCAAAAGGACCCGGAGACGCCGTCGGGAGATCGGGGAAGAGTTTTCTTTTCTGCATGAGCGTTCGAGTTCCCTGGAATCCTCTAGCAGGGAGATAGGGTTTGGAACGCGAAGAGCACCGCAGTTGCGGCGGTGTCCCGATCTTCCCCTCGGACCTTGAAAATCCGGGAGAGGGCCACGTGGAGGTGTCGCGCCGGTTCGTACCCATATCCGCAGCAGGTCTCCAAGGTGAAGAGCCTCTAGTCGATAGAATAATGTAGGTAAGGGAAGTCGGCAAATTGGATCCGTAACTTCGGGATAAGGATTGGCTCTGAGGATCGGGGCGTGTCGGGCTTGGTCGGGAAGTGGGTCAGCGCTAACGTGCCGGGCCTGGGCGAGGTGAGTGCCGTAGGGGTGCCGGTAAGTGCGGGCGTTTAGCGCGGGCGTGGTCTGCTCTCGCCGTTGGTCGGCCTCGTGCTGGCCGGCGGTGCAGGATGCGCGCGCCTGCGCGGCGTTCGCGCCCCGGTGCTTCAACCTGCGTGCAGGATCCGAGCTCGGTCCCGTGCCTTGGCCTCCCACGGATCTTCCTTGCTGCGAGGCCGCGTCCGCCTTAGCGTGCTCCTCCGGGGGCGCGCGGGTGCGCGGATTCTCTTCGGCCGCCATTCAACGATCAACTCAGAACTGGCACGGACTGGGGGAATCCGACTGTCTAATTAAAACAAAGCATTGCGATGGCCGTAGCGGGTGTTGACGCAATGTGATTTCTGCCCAGTGCTCTGAATGTCAACGTGAAGAAATTCAAGCAAGCGCGGGTAAACGGCGGGAGTAACTATGACTCTCTTAAGGCATAGTTACTGGGCAAGTGAAGCGCAATACATGGGCCATGCCCTCTTAGCCTCTCCTTGCCTGCGGCTTCCCCCCTTCCCGTGGGCCCGCCGATACGCCAGTCCTTGATAGGACTGGTAAGCAGAGTGGAAGTCCGCACTTGGGGCTTTGGGGGGTTACCAGCCCTCCATCGCAAAACCCTTAATGTTGGGACAACAAGAGAAGAAAACACGGGTACCGGGCCTTCCGCTGAAGGACCCGGCCCAACAGTCCCGACTGCTAGCCTGCCAACCCGCCCTGAAGTAGAGCAGGCCGTGGAGCCATGGTTCCACTGCAGCATTTGCAGCCGTGCCTTCCGCAGCAAGATCGGGCTCGGACAACACCGCCGCCGCGCCCATCCGGAAGCGGCAAATGCGGAAATTACAACCGATAGGAAGAAAGCTCGGTGGGCGGAAGAAGAAATGCGGGAGCTCGCCCTGGCGGAGGCTAGGCTTCTCTGTGCCAGTGACTCCAAAGTCCTCTTTGCAAACCAGGAGCTTCTACCCCTGTTTCCGCACCGTACCCTGGATGCCATCAAGTGCAGGAGGAGGACGGTGGCACACAGGACGATGGTGCGGGAATACGTAGAGGAGCTGAGGCGGGAACAACAGACGCAGCATGGTCTGCGCCATTCACCCGTCCCGGAGTCGCTGCCGGAGGGGCCACCCTCTCCGCCGGAGCTTGAGCGCCCGCCACAAACATCTATAGTCGACGAAGCTATATGGAGGCACCTCGCCGGCCTGCCGCGGTCGGCCGCGCGCTTCTCGGCCCTGGACGACCTTGCGTGTTTGGGGCCGGGTACGCCGTTGGCAGTGGTCGCGGCTGGGCTGCCTGAGGCCCTCCGTGCTGTCGGCTCTGAGGAAGCAGGAGCAAGGAAGAGGAAGACGTTGCGCCCGCCATCCCAGCAGCGGTCTGGTGGTGGCCCTCCGCTCTCCAAGCGGAAGCGCCGCCGGTGGGAATATGCCAGATGTCAGGATGCCTTCAGGAAGAATCGCGCGCGCTGCGTGCGAGGCCTCCTGGATGGCACCCTGCTCCAGCCGCCGTCGACCATCCCGGGGCTGGTGGACTTCTGGCGCAGCCTCTTCACGACAGAGCCACCTTCCAACGCTGGCTCCATTCCCGACCGGCTTCTCCCGCGCTCGGAGTCTGTTGACTTCGAGCGCCTATGGAGGCCGATCACTGCAGAAGAGGTTGCGGCCGCCCTGCCGCCCAGAGGCTCCGTTGCCGGCCCTGACGGCCTCTCGCCGGTGCAGCTGCGCCGCCTTCCAGCGGAGGTCACCACCAAACTCCTAAACCTTTTCCTGCTTACCCGCAAGCTCCCCCCTTCCCTCCTCCGAGCCAGGACCTCTTTGCTGCCTAAGACAGCCGCCCCAGCATCCCCCGCTGACTTTCGGCCCATCACCGTCTGCTCGGTGCTAGCCCGAACCTTCCATAAGGTTCTGGCGACTCGCCTGATGCAGATGTGTGCTGTGGACGAACGTCAGCGGGCTTTCATCCCAAGGGATGGGATGCTGGAGAACACTTTCCTCCTCGACCGGATACTCGTCGGCGCCGTCCGCCGCTGTCGTTCTGTGTTCATGGCATCTCTCGATGTGTCCAAGGCGTTCGATTCGTTGGACCATGCGGCTTTGCGTCCTGTGCTTAAAGCCCATGGTCTGCCGGACGAATTCATTGACTACGTCGAGGGCTGCTATGCGGACAGCACGACGGTAATTGCGGGGGGTGGCGACGAGTCTCCGGCCGTGCGGCCAGCAAGAGGCGTTCGGCAAGGAGATCCTCTGTCCCCTCTCCTGTTCAATTTCGCTGTTGATTATGTTCTAGATCAGCTGCCCTCACACGTAGGTGTCAAGGTGTTGGGCCGCCAGACGAACGCGGCGGCCTTCGCGGATGACATCCTGCTCTTCGCCTCCACGAGGGGGGGCCTGCAGTCCCTTATCAACGCAGCAGTAGCAGCCCTCGACCAGCTGGGGCTGCGTGTTAACCCGCGGAAGTGTCTCACCCTCGCACTCGTGGCGTCCGGCCGCGAGAAGAAAGTGAAAGTGGATGCGAGCGTCACCTTCACGGCCGGCGAAACCACCATGCCGGCGTTGGGAGTGGGTGAGACCTTCCGCTACCTGGGACTGCAGTTCTCCTCCTCTGGGCGGTGTCTCTTCCATCCGAGGCACCACATCGAGGAGCAGCTGTCGATCATCACGCGGGCGCCGCTGAAGCCGCAGCAGCGGCTCTTTGCACTTCGTGAGGTCCTTCTCCCGGGCCTGTATCATGGCCTAGCACTGAGTCGCACCCGCATCGGTGCGCTCAAGGCCATGGACAATTGTGTTCGAGCCGCCGTGAGGAGATGGTTCCGCCTCCCAGCCGACACCCCCTTGGGCTACTTTCACGCTCCAATTGCCCATGGGGGCCTTGGGATTCCATCAGCCCGCTGGATAGGGCCAACCCTGAGGCGGGGCAGGCTCCTCACCCTGTTGCAGCTCGAGACCACTACCACCGACGCAGACCTGGGGGAGGCACGACACGAAGTGGCGGCGCTTGAACGACACCTCACGTGGGAGGGCCATCTGCTGCCAACGGCTGCAAAAGTTGGTGAGATGTGGGCGGCGCGCCTGCACATCTCCTTCGACGGGGCAGCTCTCTCGTCGTCAGCCAGGACATCAGGCCAACATAGCTGGGTCGAGGACACCAGTCGCTTCCTGTCTGGCCGTGACTACGTCGCGTGCATCCGCACGCGCATTAACGCTATACCATCCAAGGCGCGCAGGAGTCGCGGCCGAGACAGGGAGAAGATGTGTC
>NW_025727227.1:30000-32500 GCF_021461385.2 Schistocerca piceifrons | reverse complement strand
GACCGTACAACGACTGCGCCCAAAAACGGCGGACCATACAGTGCAAATATTGTGCACGCAGCTACGTGTCGTCTCCCTATGAGAGCTGGATTGCAGTGTGGTACGCCATAGAGACGTGTGGGAGGAACGGACGCCGTGGATGGCGATCAGCATGAGCTGTCTGTTGATGTATTCGGACCTAGTCGTCTCTCCTCACACACCGTGATGGCATGGTGCACCGCGTTCCATATCTGCGACATGCTACAGAGGCCGGTTGACAGTCGTTCGAGCAATGGACATCGCATACGTACGGGGGCCACCTTCCACGTATTGTCTAGGCGTGCACATTTTGTTGCGTGTATGTGGGCAGACGTAGTGTGGCGTGACACCTGACACAGGCATGCAATAATCGTTGAAGTTGCAAATGGCGATGGACGCCTGCGTTTTCTGGTGAAGTTACGCAAATGAACAAATGGTAACCTGTTGTGGTGCGGTTGTTCTCGCTAGGGGTGAATCGGTGATGGCGACGATAGGTTGAGGTACTAACCGGTTGTTCCAGCGATACCCACCATGCCGACGAAACTGAACGGCATCTGGGTGTGAAGCGATACGCGGCGGTGGCTGGGTGGGACCGTCCCCGGCCGGTGAGGGGGCGCCTCCCGGCGTGCTGGCCGCGCGGTGCGTGGGCGCACGCGCTACAGCCGGCTGGTGGGGGCGGCCAGTGGCAGGCGCGCCGGCCGACGGACGCGGCAGGCGTCGCAGCTGCGCGCCGGCGCACCCTGCGCGCGGCGCCGTGCGGCCAAAGTAGGTCCTCGCGGGCCCGGTGCGAAGCGCGGTGGACATCTTCAGTGTGCTGGTCCGATTGAGGACTGTGTGCGTTGAGGATGCGCCGCCGCCCGGCGCTCGGCGCCGCGACGCCGTCTGCTGCTCGGTCGCCCCAGCGGTTCTCGCTGGTGGTTTGTATCGCAGCTGTGCGGATGTGTTGGCGCGTGCGCTGTGCTGGGAGAGTTCGCTTCGGCACCCAAGTGGGGCTTTTGTCCTTCTGTGGCGCTGGCGTTGGAGCTGCCGGTCACCGTAGGTGGCGCGTGTTGTCTCCCGCCGGCAATGCCACGACAGCACGCTCCCGGGCCTCTGTCGGCAGCGGCAAGCTCAGTTGGGAGCACGGGTGGTCGCACCGAAAGCGTCTACTCGCCTAACTCCGGGCGATTGCGCCTCTCTCGAACCCGACCAAGTACTTGGGACGGCGCTGCGCGCCGCCGGGACCTGAGAGGGTTTCGAGGTGTATTGTGCAGGGGAGCTCAGCCTCCTCCTGTTTGCAGAATGATTGAGCGGACGCTTGCGTGTTCGCGCGGGCCCCCGGGACACACTCCCGGGCGGCCGGCTGCTCAGCTCTAGTTGACGCAGCTCCCTGGTTGATCCTGCCAGTAGTCATATGCTTGTCTCAAAGATTAAGCCATGCATGTCTCAGTACAAGCCGCATTAAGGTGAAACCGCGAATGGCTCATTAAATCAGTTATGGTTCCTTAGATCGTACCCACGTTACTTGGATAACTGTGGTAATTCTAGAGCTAATACATGCAAACAGAGTCCCGACCAGAGATGGAAGGGACGCTTTTATTAGATCAAAACCAATCGGTCGGCTCGTCCGGTCCGTTTGCCTTGGTGACTCTGAATAACTTTGGGCTGATCGCACGGTCCTCGTACCGGCGACGCATCTTTCAAATGTCTGCCTTATCAACTGTCGATGGTAGGTTCTGCGCCTACCATGGTTGTAACGGGTAACGGGGAATCAGGGTTCGATTCCGGAGAGGGAGCCTGAGAAACGGCTACCACATCCAAGGAAGGCAGCAGGCGCGCAAATTACCCACTCCCGGCACGGGGAGGTAGTGACGAAAAATAACGATACGGGACTCATCCGAGGCCCCGTAATCGGAATGAGTACACTTTAAATCCTTTAACGAGTATCTATTGGAGGGCAAGTCTGGTGCCAGCAGCCGCGGTAATTCCAGCTCCAATAGCGTATATTAAAGTTGTTGCGGTTAAAAAGCTCGTAGTTGGATTTGTGTCCCACGCTGTTGGTTCACCGCCCGTCGGTGTTTAACTGGCATGTATCGTGGGACGTCCTGCCGGTGGGGCGAGCCGAAGGCGTGCGACCGCCTCGTGCGTGCTCGTGCGTCCCGAGGCGGACCCCGTTGAAATCCTACCAGGGTGCTCTTTATTGAGTGTCTCGGTGGGCCGGCACGTTTACTTTGAACAAATTAGAGTGCTTAAAGCAGGCAAGCCCGCCTGAATACTGTGTGCATGGAATAATGGAATAGGACCTCGGTTCTATTTTGTTGGTTTTCGGAACCCGAGGTAATGATTAATAGGGACAGGCGGGGGCATTCGTATTGCGACGTTAGAGGTGAAATTCTTGGATCGTCGCAAGACGAACAGAAGCGAAAGCATTTGCCAAGTATGTTTTCATTAATCAAGAACGAAAGTTAGAGGTTCGAAGGCGATCAGATACCGCCCTAGTTCT
>NW_025727227.1:20000-22500 GCF_021461385.2 Schistocerca piceifrons | reverse complement strand
AGGTCTGACACAAGCATAGAATTGGAGCGCCGCCTCTAATAAGCCAAAGGTGCATCCTGACGTGACAAATCTGATCATGTCACAAGCATTCACTTACTATAATCACTATCAACGAACCTGCTCCCCCCCCTTACACCTTTCCTTACAACAACGTGTAACCTAACCTAACCTAACCTAACCTATGTTGTGCCTTAACCTAACCTATGTTGTGCCTT
This sequence comes from Schistocerca piceifrons, assembly GCF_021461385.2. Lineage (NCBI taxonomy): Eukaryota > Metazoa > Arthropoda > Insecta > Orthoptera > Acrididae > Schistocerca > Schistocerca piceifrons. The sequence continues at coordinate 22,285 of NW_025727227.1, read as the reverse complement.
AACCTAACCTATGTTGTGCCTTAACCTAACCTATGTTGTGCCTTAACCTAACCTATGTTGTGCCTTAACCTAACCTATGTTGTGCCTTAACCTAACCTATGTTGTGCCTTAACCTAACCTATGTTGTACCTTAACCTAACCCATGTTGTACCTTAACCTAACCCATGTTGTACCTTAACCTAACCCATGTTGTACCTTAACCTAACCCATGTTGTACCTTAACCTAACCCACGTTGTACCTTAACCTAACCCACGTTGTGCCTTAACCTAACCCACGTTGTGCCTTAACCTAACCCACGTTGTGCCTTAACCTAACCCACGTTGTGCCTTAACCTAACCCACGTTGTACCTTAACCTAACCCACGTTGTCCCCTAACCTAACCCACGTTGTCCCCTAACGTAACCCACGTTGTCCCCTAACGTAACCCACGTTGTCCCCTAACGTAACCCACGTTGTCGCCTAAACCTGCTCTGTAATTGTTATACGACTCGTTCAATTAGTGTAGTGTTGCCCACCCGCAACCCTCGCAATATAGTTCGCTACTCGCACTGCCCGCTCCCCTGTGTATCGCTTCATGTTAAACACCTTGCAAGTCTTGCTCACTTTCCACATGCTCCTGCTGTACACTGTAATGTGGATGGCAGCAGGACGTACATGCCGCCCCTCCCCACGTCCCCACCTTGCCCCCTGCCTTCGCAAGCTGGTTGGTGAGAACTTTGCATGTTCAATGCCCTTCGCATGCGACGTACTCAGGCTACGTTGTGGTGCGGCCTGTGTCAACTGTCCGCTAATGTCGTACGCGTAAACCACAATCTGTACTGCACATTCGTCCTTATGTACTGAATGATACATCGTGGCACATGTGTGACCGTACAACGACTGCGCCCAAAAACGGCGGACCATACAGTGCAAATATTGTGCACGCAGCTACGTGTCGTCTCCCTATGAGAGCTGGATTGCAGTGTGGTACGCCATAGAGACGTGTGGGAGGAACGGACGCCGTGGATGGCGATCAGCATGAGCTGTCTGTTGATGTATTCGGACCTAGTCGTCTCTCCTCACACACCGTGATGGCATGGTGCACCGCGTTCCATATCTGCGACATGCTACAGAGGCCGGTTGACAGTCGTTCGAGCAATGGACATCGCATACGTACGGGGGCCACCTTCCACGTATTGTCTAGGCGTGCACATTTTGTTGCGTGTATGTGGGCAGACGTAGTGTGGCGTGACACCTGACACAGGCATGCAATAATCGTTGAAGTTGCAAATGGCGATGGACGCCTGCGTTTTCTGGTGAAGTTACGCAAATGAACAAATGGTAACCTGTTGTGGTGCGGTTGTTCTCGCTAGGGGTGAATCGGTGATGGCGACGATAGGTTGAGGTACTAACCGGTTGTTCCAGCGATACCCACCATGCCGACGAAACTGAACGGCATCTGGGTGTGAAGCGATACGCGGCGGTGGCTGGGTGGGACCGTCCCCGGCCGGTGAGGGGGCGCCTCCCGGCGTGCTGGCCGCGCGGTGCGTGGGCGCACGCGCTACAGCCGGCTGGTGGGGGCGGCCAGTGGCAGGCGCGCCGGCCGACGGACGCGGCAGGCGTCGCAGCTGCGCGCCGGCGCACCCTGCGCGCGGCGCCGTGCGGCCAAAGTAGGTCCTCGCGGGCCCGGTGCGAAGCGCGGTGGACATCTTCAGTGTGCTGGTCCGATTGAGGACTGTGTGCGTTGAGGATGCGCCGCCGCCCGGCGCTCGGCGCCGCGACGCCGTCTGCTGCTCGGTCGCCCCAGCGGTTCTCGCTGGTGGTTTGTATCGCAGCTGTGCGGATGTGTTGGCGCGTGCGCTGTGCTGGGAGAGTTCGCTTCGGCACCCAAGTGGGGCTTTTGTCCTTCTGTGGCGCTGGCGTTGGAGCTGCCGGTCACCGTAGGTGGCGCGTGTTGTCTCCCGCCGGCAATGCCACGACAGCACGCTCCCGGGCCTCTGTCGGCAGCGGCAAGCTCAGTTGGGAGCACGGGTGGTCGCACCGAAAGCGTCTACTCGCCTAACTCCGGGCGATTGCGCCTCTCTCGAACCCGACCAAGTACTTGGGACGGCGCTGCGCGCCGCCGGGACCTGAGAGGGTTTCGAGGTGTATTGTGCAGGGGAGCTCAGCCTCCTCCTGTTTGCAGAATGATTGAGCGGACGCTTGCGTGTTCGCGCGGGCCCCCGGGACACACTCCCGGGCGGCCGGCTGCTCAGCTCTAGTTGACGCAGCTCCCTGGTTGATCCTGCCAGTAGTCATATGCTTG
>NW_025727227.1:7500-12500 GCF_021461385.2 Schistocerca piceifrons | reverse complement strand
AATAGGGCGACACCACATGCAATACCGCCATCTATGCGCATCGGACAACACTACGTCCGCACCACAAAACATACCGCCATCTGTAGGTCTCCCGCAACATGACCTCCTGCAACGGCGCTACCGCCATCTATGAGACGCCAAGCCGACTAAGACAGCGATGGCGCCACAGTGCCCGCCTTTCGACGCCACCCACAAAGCCTGCAGCCTCTGTCGACCATAGCACCCATTCTCCAGTGGCTCTGCCGCACGAAGCCGTGGACCGGCAATGACTCCACCCGCACCCGTTCGTGGACCACCCCAACCGCCAAACTCGCACCTCCAGCGGATGAACGGCGGACGTTTCCCGCACTCGTAAAGTGCAATCCACCCCTATAACTTGCGTTTCATGAAGAGTTATTTCCAATATGCGACATTCCCGCTGTCCGTATACATGAGCCGCGACCTGTACCACTTACGAGCGAGAGACGCGATCGCGTTGCTCACTGTACGGCGTCCGATACCGAGCCATCAGCATGTCGGTCCCCATGCGCGTTGCACTCGCACTCGCACTCGCAGTCGCAAAAACGTGGGGCAAATATATTACGCGGAAGAGTTATAACAGACCGAGCCCCACTGCATGGGGGGAGTCTTTGTCACTAATGTACACAGATGGAACATTTTGGACTGGAACCAGATTACCCGTACACACGGCGCTGATTAGTAATCAATGCAGAGCCATCAAATTACAGAATATATATACAACTGTCCGTATACATGCTGAAAGAGTGTGCCCACAATGGGAACCACACGTCAGCCAGACACTCTCATCACGCACCACTCTCTGCTTCTAACGGGCGCACATACAATATGTAAGCACCAGCATGGAACAACATCCAGTGCATCCTCTCCGCCACATTACACAATCCACACTATCACAACCAGACCAGGAGGTCCATGCGGAAAATAGAATATCCCCCCCTTTCGACATCCACCATTGCGCAGATAAGGCACCAATACCCACACATGTCCTATACAACGGTGCACCCAACATCACAATAGTACCTCCTGTCACAGCGCACAAACAATGACATGAGTCAAAGACACAGGTCTGACACAAGCATAGAATTGGAGCGCCGCCTCTAATAAGCCAAAGGTGCATCCTGACGTGACAAATCTGATCATGTCACAAGCATTCACTTACTATAATCACTATCAACGAACCTGCTCCCCCCCCTTACACCTTTCCTTACAACAACGTGTAACCTAACCTAACCTAACCTAACCTATGTTGTGCCTTAACCTAACCTATGTTGTGCCTTAACCTAACCTATGTTGTGCCTTAACCTAACCTATGTTGTGCCTTAACCTAACCTATGTTGTGCCTTAACCTAACCTATGTTGTGCCTTAACCTAACCTATGTTGTACCTTAACCTAACCCATGTTGTACCTTAACCTAACCCATGTTGTACCTTAACCTAACCCATGTTGTACCTTAACCTAACCCATGTTGTACCTTAACCTAACCCATGTTGTACCTTAACCTAACCCACGTTGTGCCTTAACCTAACCCACGTTGTGCCTTAACCTAACCCACGTTGTGCCTTAACCTAACCCACGTTGTGCCTTAACCTAACCCACGTTGTACCTTAACCTAACCCACGTTGTCCCCTAACCTAACCCACGTTGTCCCCTAACGTAACCCACGTTGTCCCCTAACGTAACCCACGTTGTCCCCTAACGTAACCCACGTTGTCGCCTAAACCTGCTCTGTAATTGTTATACGACTCGTTCAATTAGTGTAGTGTTGCCCACCCGCAACCCTCGCAATATAGTTCGCTACTCGCACTGCCCGCTCCCCTGTGTATCGCTTCATGTTAAACACCTTGCAAGTCTTGCTCACTTTCCACATGCTCCTGCTGTACACTGTAATGTGGATGGCAGCAGGACGTACATGCCGCCCCTCCCCACGTCCCCACCTTGCCCCCTGCCTTCGCAAGCTGGTTGGTGAGAACTTTGCATGTTCAATGCCCTTCGCATGCGACGTACTCAGGCTACGTTGTGGTGCGGCCTGTGTCAACTGTCCGCTAATGTCGTACGCGTAAACCACAATCTGTACTGCACATTCGTCCTTATGTACTGAATGATACATCGTGGCACATGTGTGACCGTACAACGACTGCGCCCAAAAACGGCGGACCATACAGTGCAAATATTGTGCACGCAGCTACGTGTCGTCTCCCTATGAGAGCTGGATTGCAGTGTGGTACGCCATAGAGACGTGTGGGAGGAACGGACGCCGTGGATGGCGATCAGCATGAGCTGTCTGTTGATGTATTCGGACCTAGTCGTCTCTCCTCACACACCGTGATGGCATGGTGCACCGCGTTCCATATCTGCGACATGCTACAGAGGCCGGTTGACAGTCGTTCGAGCAATGGACATCGCATACGTACGGGGGCCACCTTCCACGTATTGTCTAGGCGTGCACATTTTGTTGCGTGTATGTGGGCAGACGTAGTGTGGCGTGACACCTGACACAGGCATGCAATAATCGTTGAAGTTGCAAATGGCGATGGACGCCTGCGTTTTCTGGTGAAGTTACGCAAATGAACAAATGGTAACCTGTTGTGGTGCGGTTGTTCTCGCTAGGGGTGAATCGGTGATGGCGACGATAGGTTGAGGTACTAACCGGTTGTTCCAGCGATACCCACCATGCCGACGAAACTGAACGGCATCTGGGTGTGAAGCGATACGCGGCGGTGGCTGGGTGGGACCGTCCCCGGCCGGTGAGGGGGCGCCTCCCGGCGTGCTGGCCGCGCGGTGCGTGGGCGCACGCGCTACAGCCGGCTGGTGGGGGCGGCCAGTGGCAGGCGCGCCGGCCGACGGACGCGGCAGGCGTCGCAGCTGCGCGCCGGCGCACCCTGCGCGCGGCGCCGTGCGGCCAAAGTAGGTCCTCGCGGGCCCGGTGCGAAGCGCGGTGGACATCTTCAGTGTGCTGGTCCGATTGAGGACTGTGTGCGTTGAGGATGCGCCGCCGCCCGGCGCTCGGCGCCGCGACGCCGTCTGCTGCTCGGTCGCCCCAGCGGTTCTCGCTGGTGGTTTGTATCGCAGCTGTGCGGATGTGTTGGCGCGTGCGCTGTGCTGGGAGAGTTCGCTTCGGCACCCAAGTGGGGCTTTTGTCCTTCTGTGGCGCTGGCGTTGGAGCTGCCGGTCACCGTAGGTGGCGCGTGTTGTCTCCCGCCGGCAATGCCACGACAGCACGCTCCCGGGCCTCTGTCGGCAGCGGCAAGCTCAGTTGGGAGCACGGGTGGTCGCACCGAAAGCGTCTACTCGCCTAACTCCGGGCGATTGCGCCTCTCTCGAACCCGACCAAGTACTTGGGACGGCGCTGCGCGCCGCCGGGACCTGAGAGGGTTTCGAGGTGTATTGTGCAGGGGAGCTCAGCCTCCTCCTGTTTGCAGAATGATTGAGCGGACGCTTGCGTGTTCGCGCGGGCCCCCGGGACACACTCCCGGGCGGCCGGCTGCTCAGCTCTAGTTGACGCAGCTCCCTGGTTGATCCTGCCAGTAGTCATATGCTTGTCTCAAAGATTAAGCCATGCATGTCTCAGTACAAGCCGCATTAAGGTGAAACCGCGAATGGCTCATTAAATCAGTTATGGTTCCTTAGATCGTACCCACGTTACTTGGATAACTGTGGTAATTCTAGAGCTAATACATGCAAACAGAGTCCCGACCAGAGATGGAAGGGACGCTTTTATTAGATCAAAACCAATCGGTCGGCTCGTCCGGTCCGTTTGCCTTGGTGACTCTGAATAACTTTGTGCTGATCGCACGGTCCTCGTACCGGCGACGCATCTTTCAAATGTCTGCCTTATCAACTGTCGATGGTAGGTTCTGCGCCTACCATGGTTGTAACGGGTAACGGGGAATCAGGGTTCGATTCCGGAGAGGGAGCCTGAGAAACGGCTACCACATCCAAGGAAGGCAGCAGGCGCGCAAATTACCCACTCCCGGCACGGGGAGGTAGTGACGAAAAATAACGATACGGGACTCATCCGAGGCCCCGTAATCGGAATGAGTACACTTTAAATCCTTTAACGAGTATCTATTGGAGGGCAAGTCTGGTGCCAGCAGCCGCGGTAATTCCAGCTCCAATAGCGTATATTAAAGTTGTTGCGGTTAAAAAGCTCGTAGTTGGATTTGTGTCCCACGCTGTTGGTTCACCGCCCGTCGGTGTTTAACTGGCATGTATCGTGGGACGTCCTGCCGGTGGGGCGAGCCGAAGGCGTGCGACCGCCTCGTGCGTGCTCGTGCGTCCCGAGGCGGACCCCGTTGAAATCCTACCAGGGTGCTCTTTATTGAGTGTCTCGGTGGGCCGGCACGTTTACTTTGAACAAATTAGAGTGCTTAAAGCAGGCAAGCCCGCCTGAATACTGTGTGCATGGAATAATGGAATAGGACCTCGGTTCTATTTTGTTGGTTTTCGGAACCCGAGGTAATGATTAATAGGGACAGGCGGGGGCATTCGTATTGCGACGTTAGAGGTGAAATTCTTGGATCGTCGCAAGACGAACAGAAGCGAAAGCATTTGCCAAGTATGTTTTCATTAATCAAGAACGAAAGTTAGAGGTTCGAAGGCGATCAGATACCGCCCTAGTTCTAACCATAAACGATGCCAGCCAGCGATCCGCCGCAGTTCCTCCGATGACTCGGCGGGCAGCCTCCGGGAAACCAAAGCTTTTGGGTTCCGGGGGAAGTATGGTTGCAAAGCTGAAACTTAAAGGAATTGACGGAAGGGCACCACCAGGAGTGGAGCCTGCGGCTTAATTTGACTCAACACGGGAAACCTCACCAGGCCCGGACACCGGAAGGATTGACAGATTGATAGCTCTTTCTTGATTCGGTGGGTGGTGGTGCATGGCCGTTCTTAGTTGGTGGAGCGATTTGTCTGGTTAATTCCGATAACGAACGAGACTCTAGCCTGCTAACTAGTCGCGTGACATCCTTCGTGCTGTCAG
>NW_025727226.1:50000-55000 GCF_021461385.2 Schistocerca piceifrons | reverse complement strand
GAAGGAGGTTCAGCGGGTTACCCCGACCTTTCGGCCTAGGAAGACACGCTGATTCCTTCAGTGTAGCGCGCGTGCGGCCCAGAACATCTAAGGGCATCACAGACCTGTTATTGCTCAATCTCGTGCGGCTAGAAGCCGCCTGTCCCTCTAAGAAGAAAAGTAATCGCTGACAGCACGAAGGATGTCACGCGACTAGTTAGCAGGCTAGAGTCTCGTTCGTTATCGGAATTAACCAGACAAATCGCTCCACCAACTAAGAACGGCCATGCACCACCACCCACCGAATCAAGAAAGAGCTATCAATCTGTCAATCCTTCCGGTGTCCGGGCCTGGTGAGGTTTCCCGTGTTGAGTCAAATTAAGCCGCAGGCTCCACTCCTGGTGGTGCCCTTCCGTCAATTCCTTTAAGTTTCAGCTTTGCAACCATACTTCCCCCGGAACCCAAAAGCTTTGGTTTCCCGGAGGCTGCCCGCCGAGTCATCGGAGGAACTGCGGCGGATCGCTGGCTGGCATCGTTTATGGTTAGAACTAGGGCGGTATCTGATCGCCTTCGAACCTCTAACTTTCGTTCTTGATTAATGAAAACATACTTGGCAAATGCTTTCGCTTCTGTTCGTCTTGCGACGATCCAAGAATTTCACCTCTAACGTCGCAATACGAATGCCCCCGCCTGTCCCTATTAATCATTACCTCGGGTTCCGAAAACCAACAAAATAGAACCGAGGTCCTATTCCATTATTCCATGCACACAGTATTCAGGCGGGCTTGCCTGCTTTAAGCACTCTAATTTGTTCAAAGTAAACGTGCCGGCCCACCGAGACACTCAATAAAGAGCACCCTGGTAGGATTTCAACGGGGTCCGCCTCGGGACGCACGAGCACGCACGAGGCGGTCGCACGCCTTCGGCTCGCCCCACCGGCAGGACGTCCCACGATACATGCCAGTTAAACACCGACGGGCGGTGAACCAACAGCGTGGGACACAAATCCAACTACGAGCTTTTTAACCGCAACAACTTTAATATACGCTATTGGAGCTGGAATTACCGCGGCTGCTGGCACCAGACTTGCCCTCCAATAGATACTCGTTAAAGGATTTAAAGTGTACTCATTCCGATTACGGGGCCTCGGATGAGTCCCGTATCGTTATTTTTCGTCACTACCTCCCCGTGCCGGGAGTGGGTAATTTGCGCGCCTGCTGCCTTCCTTGGATGTGGTAGCCGTTTCTCAGGCTCCCTCTCCGGAATCGAACCCTGATTCCCCGTTACCCGTTACAACCATGGTAGGCGCAGAACCTACCATCGACAGTTGATAAGGCAGACATTTGAAAGATGCGTCGCCGGTACGAGGACCGTGCGATCAGCCCAAAGTTATTCAGAGTCACCAAGGCAAACGGACCGGACGAGCCGACCGATTGGTTTTGATCTAATAAAAGCGTCCCTTCCATCTCTGGTCGGGACTCTGTTTGCATGTATTAGCTCTAGAATTACCACAGTTATCCAAGTAACGTGGGTACGATCTAAGGAACCATAACTGATTTAATGAGCCATTCGCGGTTTCACCTTAATGCGGCTTGTACTGAGACATGCATGGCTTAATCTTTGAGACAAGCATATGACTACTGGCAGGATCAACCAGGGAGCTGCGCCAACTAGAGCTGAGCAGCCGGCCGCCCGGGAGTGTGTCCCGGGGGCCCGCGCGAACACGCAAGCGTCCGCTCAATCATTCTGCAAACAGGAGGAGGCTGAGCTCCCCTGCACAATACACCTCGAAACCCTCTCAGGTCCCGGCGGCGCGCAGCGCCGTCCCAAGTACTTGGTCGGGTTCGAGAGAGGCGCAATCGCCCGGAGTTAGGCGAGTAGACGCTTTCGGTGCGACCACCCGTGCTCCCAACTGAGCTTGCCGCTGCCGACAGAGGCCCGGGAGCGTGCTGTCGTGGCATTGCCGGCGGGAGACAACACGCGCCACCTACGGTGACCGGCAGCTCCAACGCCAGCGCCACAGAAGGACAAAAGCCCCACTTGGGTGCCGAAGCGAACTCTCCCAGCACAGCGCACGCGCCAACACATCCGCACAGCTGCGATACAAACCACCAGCGAGAACCGCTGGGGCGACCGAGCAGCAGACGGCGTCGCGGCGCCGAGCGCCGGGCGGCGGCGCATCCTCAACGCACACAGTCCTCAATCGGACCAGCACACTGAAGATGTCCACCGCGCTTCGCACCGGGCCCGCGAGGACCTACTTTGGCCGCACGGCGCCGCGCGCAGGGTGCGCCGGCGCGCAGCTGCGACGCCTGCCGCGTCCGTCGGCCGGCGCGCCTGCCACTGGCCGCCCCCACCAGCCGGCTGTAGCGCGTGCGCCCACGCACCGCGCGGCCAGCACGCCGGGAGGCGCCCCCTCACCGGCCGGGGACGGTCCCACCCAGCCACCACCGCGTATCGCTTCACACCCAGATGCCGTTCAGTTTCATCGGCATGGTGGGTATCGCTGGAACAACCGGTTAGTACCTCAACCTATCGTCGCCATCACCGATTCACCCCTAGCGAGAACAACCGCACCACAACGGGTTACCATTTCTTCATTTGCGTAACTTCACCAGAAAACGTAGGCGTCCATCGCCATTAGCAACTTCAACGATTATTGCATGCCTGTGTCAGGTGTCACGCCACACTACGTCTGCCCACATACACGCAACAAAATGTGCACGCCTAGACAATACGTGGAAGGTGGCCCCCGTACGTATGCGATGTCCATTGCTCGAACGACTGTCAACCGGCCTCTGTAGCATGTCGCAGATATGGAACGCGGTGCACCATGCTATCACGGTGTTTGAGGAGAGACGACTAGGTCCGAATACATCAACACACAGCTCATGCTGATCGCCATCCACGGCGTCCGTTCCTCCCACACGTCTCTATGGCGTACCACACTGCAATCCAGCTCTCATAGGGAGACGACACGTAGCTGCGTGCACAATATTTGCACTGTATGGTCCGCCGTTTTTGGGCGCAGTCGTTGTACGGTCACACATGTGCCACGATGTATCATTCAGTACATAAGGACGAATGTGCAGTACAGATTGTGGTTCACGCGTACGACATCAGCGGACAGTTGACACAGGCCGCACCACAACGTAGCCTGCGTACGTCGCATGCGAAGGGCATTGAACATGCAAACTTGTCACCAACCAGCTTGCGAAGGCAGGGGGCAAGGTGGGGACGTGGGGACGTGGGGAGGGGTGGGGGGGGGGGGGGGCGGCATGTACGTCCTGCTGCCATCCACATTACAGTGTACAGCAGGAGCATGTGGAAAGTCAGCAAGACTTGCAAGGTGTTTAACATGAAGCGATACACAGGGGAGCGGGCAGTGCGAGTAGCGAACTATATTGCGAGGGTTGCGGGTGGGCAACACTACACTAATTGAACGAGTCGTATAACAATTACAGAGCAGGTTTAGGCGACAACGTGGGTTACGTTAGCGGACAACGTGGGTTACGTTAGCGGACAACGTGGGTTACGTTAAGGCACAACATGGGTTACGTTAAGGCACAACATGGGTTACGTTAAGGCACAACATGGGTTACGTTAGGGCACAACATGGGTTAGGTTAGGGGACAACATGGGTTAGGTTAGGGGACAACATGGGTTAGGTTAGGGGACAACATGGGTTAGGTTAGGGCACAACATGGGTTAGGTTAGGGCACAACATGGGTTAGGTTAGGGCACAACATGGGTTAGGTTAGGGCACAACATGGGTTAGGTTAAGGCACAACATGGGTTAGGTTAAGGCACAACATGGGTTAGGTTAAGGCACAACATGGGTTAGGTTAAGGCACAACATGGGTTAGGTTAAGGTACAACATGGGTTAGGTTAAGGTACAACATGGGTTAGGTTAAGGTACAACATGGGTTAGGTTAAGGTACAACATGGGTTAGGTTAAGGTACAACATGGGTTAGGTTAAGGTACAACATGGGTTAGGTTAAGGTACAACATGGGTTAGGTTAAGGTACAACATGGGTTAGGTTAAGGTACAACATGGGTTAGGTTAAGGTACAACATAGGTTAGGTTAAGGTACAACATAGGTTAGGTTAAGGTACAACATAGGTTAGGTTAAGGTACAACATAGGTTAGGTTAAGGTACAACATAGGTTAGGTTAAGGTACAACATAGGTTAGGTTAAGGTACAACATAGGTTAGGTTAAGGTACAACATAGGTTAGGTTAAGGTACAACATAGGTTAGGTTAAGGTACAACATAGGTTAGGTTAAGGTACAACATAGGTTAGGTTAGGTTAGGTTACACGTTGTTGTAAGGAAAGGTGTAGGGGGGGGGGGCGGGGGCGGCAGGTTCCTTGATAGTGATTATAGTAAGTGAATGCTTGTGACATGATCAGATTTGTCACGTCAGGATGCACCTTTGGCTTATTAGAGGCGGCGCTCCAATTCTATGCTTGTGTGAGACCTGTGTCTTTGACTCATGTCATTGTTTGTGCGCTGTGACAGGAGGTACTATTGTGATGTTGGGTGCACCGTTGTATAGGACATGTGTGGGTGTTGGTGCCTGGTCTGCGCAATGGTGGATGTCGAAAGGCTGGGATATTGTATTTTCCGCATGGACCTCCTGGTCTGGTTGTGATAGTGTGGATTGTGTAATGTGGCGGAGAAGATGCACTGGATGTTGTTCCATGCTGGTGCTTACATATTGTATGTGCGCCCGTTAGAAGCAGAGAGTGGTGCGTGATCAGAGTGTCTGGCTGACGTGTGGTTCCCATTGTGGGCAGACTCTTTCAGCATGTATACGGACAGTTGTGTATATTTGCTGTAGTTTGATGGCTCTGCATTGATTACTAATCAGCGCCGTGTGTACGGGTAATCTGGTTCCAGTCCAAAATGTTCCATCTGTGTACATTAGTGACAAAGACTCTCCCCATGCAGTGGGGCTCGGTCTGTTATAGCTCTTCCGCGTAATATATTTGCCCCACGTTTTTGCGACTGCGAGTG
>NW_025727226.1:40000-42500 GCF_021461385.2 Schistocerca piceifrons | reverse complement strand
ATAGATACTCGTTAAAGGATTTAAAGTGTACTCATTCCGATTACGGGGCCTCGGATGAGTCCCGTATCGTTATTTTTCGTCACTACCTCCCCGTGCCGGGAGTGGGTAATTTGCGCGCCTGCTGCCTTCCTTGGATGTGGTAGCCGTTTCTCAGGCTCCCTCTCCGGAATCGAACCCTGATTCCCCGTTACCCGTTACAACCATGGTAGGCGCAGAACCTACCATCGACAGTTGATAAGGCAGACATTTGAAAGATGCGTCGCCGGTACGAGGACCGTGCGATCAGCCCAAAGTTATTCAGAGTCACCAAGGCAAACGGACCGGACGAGCCGACCGATTGGTTTTGATCTAATAAAAGCGTCCCTTCCATCTCTGGTCGGGACTCTGTTTGCATGTATTAGCTCTAGAATTACCACAGTTATCCAAGTAACGTGGGTACGATCTAAGGAACCATAACTGATTTAATGAGCCATTCGCGGTTTCACCTTAATGCGGCTTGTACTGAGACATGCATGGCTTAATCTTTGAGACAAGCATATGACTACTGGCAGGATCAACCAGGGAGCTGCGCCAACTAGAGCTGAGCAGCCGGCCGCCCGGGAGTGTGTCCCGGGGGCCCGCGCGAACACGCAAGCGTCCGCTCAATCATTCTGCAAACAGGAGGAGGCTGAGCTCCCCTGCACAATACACCTCGAAACCCTCTCAGGTCCCGGCGGCGCGCAGCGCCGTCCCAAGTACTTGGTCGGGTTCGAGAGAGGCGCAATCGCCCGGAGTTAGGCGAGTAGACGCTTTCGGTGCGACCACCCGTGCTCCCAACTGAGCTTGCCGCTGCCGACAGAGGCCCGGGAGCGTGCTGTCGTGGCATTGCCGGCGGGAGACAACACGCGCCACCTACGGTGACCGGCAGCTCCAACGCCAGCGCCACAGAAGGACAAAAGCCCCACTTGGGTGCCGAAGCGAACTCTCCCAGCACAGCGCACGCGCCAACACATCCGCACAGCTGCGATACAAACCACCAGCGAGAACCGCTGGGGCGACCGAGCAGCAGACGGCGTCGCGGCGCCGAGCGCCGGGCGGCGGCGCATCCTCAACGCACACAGTCCTCAATCGGACCAGCACACTGAAGATGTCCACCGCGCTTCGCACCGGGCCCGCGAGGACCTACTTTGGCCGCACGGCGCCGCGCGCAGGGTGCGCCGGCGCGCAGCTGCGACGCCTGCCGCGTCCGTCGGCCGGCGCGCCTGCCACTGGCCGCCCCCACCAGCCGGCTGTAGCGCGTGCGCCCACGCACCGCGCGGCCAGCACGCCGGGAGGCGCCCCCTCACCGGCCGGGGACGGTCCCACCCAGCCACCACCGCGTATCGCTTCACACCCAGATGCCGTTCAGTTTCATCGGCATGGTGGGTATCGCTGGAACAACCGGTTAGTACCTCAACCTATCGTCGCCATCACCGATTCACCCCTAGCGAGAACAACCGCACCACAACGGGTTACCATTTCTTCATTTGCGTAACTTCACCAGAAAACGTAGGCGTCCATCGCCATTAGCAACTTCAACGATTATTGCATGCCTGTGTCAGGTGTCACGCCACACTACGTCTGCCCACATACACGCAACAAAATGTGCACGCCTAGACAATACGTGGAAGGTGGCCCCCGTACGTATGCGATGTCCATTGCTCGAACGACTGTCAACCGGCCTCTGTAGCATGTCGCAGATATGGAACGCGGTGCACCATGCTATCACGGTGTTTGAGGAGAGACGACTAGGTCCGAATACATCAACACACAGCTCATGCTGATCGCCATCCACGGCGTCCGTTCCTCCCACACGTCTCTATGGCGTACCACACTGCAATCCAGCTCTCATAGGGAGACGACACGTAGCTGCGTGCACAATATTTGCACTGTATGGTCCGCCGTTTTTGGGCGCAGTCGTTGTACGGTCACACATGTGCCACGATGTATCATTCAGTACATAAGGACGAATGTGCAGTACAGATTGTGGTTCACGCGTACGACATCAGCGGACAGTTGACACAGGCCGCACCACAACGTAGCCTGCGTACGTCGCATGCGAAGGGCATTGAACATGCAAACTTGTCACCAACCAGCTTGCGAAGGCAGGGGGCAAGGTGGGGACGTGGGGACGTGGGGAGGGGTGGGGGGGGGGGGGGGCGGCATGTACGTCCTGCTGCCATCCACATTACAGTGTACAGCAGGAGCATGTGGAAAGTCAGCAAGACTTGCAAGGTGTTTAACATGAAGCGATACACAGGGGAGCGGGCAGTGCGAGTAGCGAACTATATTGCGAGGGTTGCGGGTGGGCAACACTACACTAATTGAACGAGTCGTATAACAATTACAGAGCAGGTTTAGGCGACAACGTGGGTTACGTTAGCGGACAACGTGGGTTACGTTAGCGGACAACGTGGGTTACGTTAAGGCACAACATGGGTTACGTTAAGGCACAACATGGGTTACGTTAAGGCACAACATG
>NW_025727226.1:27500-30000 GCF_021461385.2 Schistocerca piceifrons | reverse complement strand
GGCGGCGCATCCTCAACGCACACAGTCCTCAATCGGACCAGCACACTGAAGATGTCCACCGCGCTTCGCACCGGGCCCGCGAGGACCTACTTTGGCCGCACGGCGCCGCGCGCAGGGTGCGCCGGCGCGCAGCTGCGACGCCTGCCGCGTCCGTCGGCCGGCGCGCCTGCCACTGGCCGCCCCCACCAGCCGGCTGTAGCGCGTGCGCCCACGCACCGCGCGGCCAGCACGCCGGGAGGCGCCCCCTCACCGGCCGGGGACGGTCCCACCCAGCCACCACCGCGTATCGCTTCACACCCAGATGCCGTTCAGTTTCATCGGCATGGTGGGTATCGCTGGAACAACCGGTTAGTACCTCAACCTATCGTCGCCATCACCGATTCACCCCTAGCGAGAACAACCGCACCACAACGGGTTACCATTTCTTCATTTGCGTAACTTCACCAGAAAACGTAGGCGTCCATCGCCATTAGCAACTTCAACGATTATTGCATGCCTGTGTCAGGTGTCACGCCACACTACGTCTGCCCACATACACGCAACAAAATGTGCACGCCTAGACAATACGTGGAAGGTGGCCCCCGTACGTATGCGATGTCCATTGCTCGAACGACTGTCAACCGGCCTCTGTAGCATGTCGCAGATATGGAACGCGGTGCACCATGCTATCACGGTGTTTGAGGAGAGACGACTAGGTCCGAATACATCAACACACAGCTCATGCTGATCGCCATCCACGGCGTCCGTTCCTCCCACACGTCTCTATGGCGTACCACACTGCAATCCAGCTCTCATAGGGAGACGACACGTAGCTGCGTGCACAATATTTGCACTGTATGGTCCGCCGTTTTTGGGCGCAGTCGTTGTACGGTCACACATGTGCCACGATGTATCATTCAGTACATAAGGACGAATGTGCAGTACAGATTGTGGTTCACGCGTACGACATCAGCGGACAGTTGACACAGGCCGCACCACAACGTAGCCTGCGTACGTCGCATGCGAAGGGCATTGAACATGCAAACTTGTCACCAACCAGCTTGCGAAGGCAGGGGGCAAGGTGGGGACGTGGGGACGTGGGGAGGGGTGGGGGGGGGGGGGGGCGGCATGTACGTCCTGCTGCCATCCACATTACAGTGTACAGCAGGAGCATGTGGAAAGTCAGCAAGACTTGCAAGGTGTTTAACATGAAGCGATACACAGGGGAGCGGGCAGTGCGAGTAGCGAACTATATTGCGAGGGTTGCGGGTGGGCAACACTACACTAATTGAACGAGTCGTATAACAATTACAGAGCAGGTTTAGGCGACAACGTGGGTTACGTTAGCGGACAACGTGGGTTACGTTAGCGGACAACGTGGGTTACGTTAAGGCACAACATGGGTTACGTTAAGGCACAACATGGGTTACGTTAAGGCACAACATGGGTTACGTTAGGGCACAACATGGGTTAGGTTAGGGGACAACATGGGTTAGGTTAGGGGACAACATGGGTTAGGTTAGGGGACAACATGGGTTAGGTTAGGGCACAACATGGGTTAGGTTAGGGCACAACATGGGTTAGGTTAGGGCACAACATGGGTTAGGTTAGGGCACAACATGGGTTAGGTTAAGGCACAACATGGGTTAGGTTAAGGCACAACATGGGTTAGGTTAAGGCACAACATGGGTTAGGTTAAGGCACAACATGGGTTAGGTTAAGGTACAACATGGGTTAGGTTAAGGTACAACATGGGTTAGGTTAAGGTACAACATGGGTTAGGTTAAGGTACAACATGGGTTAGGTTAAGGTACAACATGGGTTAGGTTAAGGTACAACATGGGTTAGGTTAAGGTACAACATGGGTTAGGTTAAGGTACAACATGGGTTAGGTTAAGGTACAACATGGGTTAGGTTAAGGTACAACATAGGTTAGGTTAAGGTACAACATAGGTTAGGTTAAGGTACAACATAGGTTAGGTTAAGGTACAACATAGGTTAGGTTAAGGTACAACATAGGTTAGGTTAAGGTACAACATAGGTTAGGTTAAGGTACAACATAGGTTAGGTTAAGGTACAACATAGGTTAGGTTAAGGTACAACATAGGTTAGGTTAAGGTACAACATAGGTTAGGTTAAGGTACAACATAGGTTAGGTTAGGTTAGGTTACACGTTGTTGTAAGGAAAGGTGTAGGGGGGGGGGGCGGGGGCGGCAGGTTCCTTGATAGTGATTATAGTAAGTGAATGCTTGTGACATGATCAGATTTGTCACGTCAGGATGCACCTTTGGCTTATTAGAGGCGGCGCTCCAATTCTATGCTTGTGTGAGACCTGTGTCTTTGACTCATGTCATTGTTTGTGCGCTGTGACAGGAGGTACTATTGTGATGTTGGGTGCACCGTTGTATAGGACATGTGTGGGTGTTGGTGCCTGGTCTGCGCAATGGTGGATGTCGAAAGGCTGGGATATTGTATTTTCCGCATGGACCTCCTGGTCTGGTTGTGATAGTGTGGATTGTGT
>NW_025727226.1:15000-22500 GCF_021461385.2 Schistocerca piceifrons | reverse complement strand
GTCATCCGGGAAGAACCGCGCGCGCTTGCCGGGGAGCCCGAGCGCCCAAAGGGGCGAATCGACTCCTCCAGATATACCGCCGGGCAGCCAGCCAGGACACCGGGGCTCTGCCCAACAGACGCGAACCGAGGCCCGCGGAAGGACAGGCTGCGCACCCGGGCCGTAGGCCGGCACCCAGCGGGTCGCGACGTCCTACTAGGGGAGAAGTGCGGCCCACCGCACACCGGAACGGCCCCACCCCGCGGCGAGTGGAAAGGCAACCGGACACGACCCCGCCGCGGATTGCTCCGCGCGGGCGGCCGGCCCCATCTGCCGAGGGCGGAGGCCAGTGGCCGGATGGGCGTGAATCTCACCCGTTCGACCTTTCGGACTTCTCACGTTTACCCCAGAACGGTTTCACGTACTTTTGAACTCTCTCTTCAAAGTTCTTTTCAACTTTCCCTCACGGTACTTGTTCGCTATCGGTCTCGTGGTCATATTTAGTCTCAGATGGAGTTTACCACCCACTTGGAGCTGCACTCTCAAGCAACCCGACTCGAAGGAGAGGTCCCGCCGACGCTCGCACCGGCCGCTACGGGCCTGGCACCCTCTACGGGCCGTGGCCTCATTCAAGTTGGACTTGGGCTCGGCGCGAGGCGTCGGGGTAGTGGACCCTCCCAAACACCACATGCCACGACAGGCGGCAGCCTGCGGGGTTCGGTGCTGGACTCTTCCCTGTTCGCTCGCCGCTACTGGGGGAATCCTTGTTAGTTTCTTTTCCTCCGCTTAGTAATATGCTTAAATTCAGCGGGTAGTCTCGCCTGCTCTGAGGTCGTTGTACGAGGTGTCGCACGCCACACCGCCAGCCGGCTGTGCACGCTACCGAGAAAGTACCGGTATGCGAACCGCCAGGCGACGGGCGCGCATCGCACGTTTGAGGAGACGCGGCCGGCCCCACAGGCGGCCGCGACACTCCCAGGTCTGCGAAGCGGGGCAAACGCCGCGCGCTTCAGTATACGTAGCCGACCCTCAGCCAGGACGTGGCCCGGGAACGGAATCCATGGACCGCAATGTGCGTTCGAAACGTCGATGTTCATGTGTCCTGCAGTTCACATGTCGACGCGCAATTTGCTGCGTTCTTCATCGACCCACGAGCCGAGTGATCCACCGTCCTGGGTGATCTTTTCTCAAGTTTCCGCCGTCTCTTTCGAGACGGTCGCATAGGCGGGAGTGAGGCGTGTGGCGGCCCCTGTTCCAGCGTTTCTGTGTCCAACGGCCTCACGGCCGACGGGCGTCGTACGGCTCCACACCGGAGCGGACAGGCACTCGGGCGAAAGTCATTCAAAACCGGCGCCAGGCGCCAGGTGCCGCAGGCCAGCCGCTCCAGCGCTTCAGCGCTCGTACCACACAACATTGCCGCTAGTTTTGAGAGGCACGCGTGGTTCCGCACGCGGCGCACGGCTACTGCGAGCCGTACAGGTAGCGTGTTGCGCGACACGACACGCACATCGAAAGACATGCAGTCTAGTCGGTAATGATCCTTCCGCAGGTTCACCTACGGAAACCTTGTTACGACTTTTACTTCCTCTAAATGATCAAGTTTGGTCATCTTTCCGGTAGCATCGGCAACGACAGAGTCAATGCCGCGTACCAGTCCGAAGACCTCACTAAATCATTCAATCGGTAGTAGCGACGGGCGGTGTGTACAAAGGGCAGGGACGTAATCAACGCGAGCTTATGACTCGCGCTTACTGGGAATTCCTCGTTCATGGGGAACAATTGCAAGCCCCAATCCCTAGCACGAAGGAGGTTCAGCGGGTTACCCCGACCTTTCGGCCTAGGAAGACACGCTGATTCCTTCAGTGTAGCGCGCGTGCGGCCCAGAACATCTAAGGGCATCACAGACCTGTTATTGCTCAATCTCGTGCGGCTAGAAGCCGCCTGTCCCTCTAAGAAGAAAAGTAATCGCTGACAGCACGAAGGATGTCACGCGACTAGTTAGCAGGCTAGAGTCCTCGTTCGTTATCGGAATTAACCAGACAAATCGCTCCACCAACTAAGAACGGCCATGCACCACCACCCACCGAATCAAGAAAGAGCTATCAATCTGTCAATCCTTCCGGTGTCCGGGCCTGGTGAGGTTTCCCGTGTTGAGTCAAATTAAGCCGCAGGCTCCACTCCTGGTGGTGCCCTTCCGTCAATTCCTTTAAGTTTCAGCTTTGCAACCATACTTCCCCGGAACCCAAAAGCTTTGGTTTCCCGGAGGCTGCCCGCCGAGTCATCGGAGGAACTGCGGCGGATCGCTGGCTGGCATCGTTTATGGTTAGAACTAGGGCGGTATCTGATCGCCTTCGAACCTCTAACTTTCGTTCTTGATTAATGAAAACATACTTGGCAAATGCTTTCGCTTCTGTTCGTCTTGCGACGATCCAAGAATTTCACCTCTAACGTCGCAATACGAATGCCCCCCGCCTGTCCCTATTAATCATTACCTCGGGTTCCGAAAACCAACAAAATAGAACCGAGGTCCTATTCCATTATTCCATGCACACAGTATTCAGGCGGGCTTGCCTGCTTTAAGCACTCTAATTTGTTCAAAGTAAACGTGCCGGCCCACCGAGACACTCAATAAAGAGCACCCTGGTAGGATTTCAACGGGGTCCGCCTCGGGACGCACGAGCACGCACGGGGCGGTCGCACGCCTTCGGCTCGCCCCACCGGCAGGACGTCCACGATACATGCCAGTTAAACACCGACGGGCGGTGAACCAACAGCGTGGGACACAAATCCAACTACGAGCTTTTTAACCGCAACAACTTTAATATACGCTATTGGAGCTGGAATTACCGCGGCTGCTGGCACCAGACTTGCCCTCCAATAGATACTCGTTAAAGGATTTAAAGTGTACTCATTCCGATTACGGGGCCTCGGATGAGTCCCGTATCGTTATTTTTCGTCACTACCTCCCCGTGCCGGGAGTGGGTAATTTGCGCGCCTGCTGCCTTCCTTGGATGTGGTAGCCGTTTCTCAGGCTCCCTCTCCGGAATCGAACCCTGATTCCCCGTTACCCGTTACAACCATGGTAGGCGCAGAACCTACCATCGACAGTTGATAAGGCAGACATTTGAAAGATGCGTCGCCGGTACGAGGACCGTGCGATCAGCCCAAAGTTATTCAGAGTCACCAAGGCAAACGGACCGGACGAGCCGACCGATTGGTTTTGATCTAATAAAAGCGTCCCTTCCATCTCTGGTCGGGACTCTGTTTGCATGTATTAGCTCTAGAATTACCACAGTTATCCAAGTAACGTGGGTACGATCTAAGGAACCATAACTGATTTAATGAGCCATTCGCGGTTTCACCTTAATGCGGCTTGTACTGAGACATGCATGGCTTAATCTTTGAGACAAGCATATGACTACTGGCAGGATCAACCAGGGAGCTGCGTCAACTAGAGCTGAGCAGCCGGCCGCCCGGGAGTGTGTCCCGGGGGCCCGCGCGAACACGCAAGCGTCCGCTCAATCATTCTGCAAACAGGAGGAGGCTGAGCTCCCCTGCACAATACACCTCGAAACCCTCTCAGGTCCCGGCGGCGCGCAGCGCCGTCCCAAGTACTTGGTCGGGTTCGAGAGAGGCGCAATCGCCCGGAGTTAGGCGAGTAGACGCTTTCGGTGCGACACACCCGTGCTCCCAACTGAGCTTGCCGCTGCCGACAGAGGCCCGGGAGCGTGCTGTCGTGGCATTGCCGGCGGGAGACAACACGCGCCACCTACGGTGACCGGCAGCTCCAACGCCAGCGCCACAGAAGGACAAAAGCCCCACTTGGGTGCCGAAGCGAACTCTCCCAGCACAGCGCACACGCCAACACATCCGCACAGCTGCGATACAAACCACCAGCGAGAACCGCTGGGGCGACCGAGCAGCAGACGGCGTCGCGGCGCCGAGCGCCGGGCGGCGGCGCATCCTCAACGCACACAGTCCTCAATCGGACCAGCACACTGCAGATGTCCACCGCGCTTCGCACCGGGCCCGCGAGGACCTACTTTGGCCGCACGGCGCCGCGCGCAGGGTGCGCCGGCGCGCAGCTGCGGACGCCTGCCGCGTCCGTCGGCCGGCGCGCCTGCCACTGGCCGCCCCCACCAGCCGGCTGTAGCGCGTGCGCCCACGCACCGCGCGGCCAGCACGCCGGGAGGCGCCCCCTCACCGGCCGGGGACGGTCCCACCCAGCCACCGCCGCGTATCGCTTCACACCCAGATGCCGTTCAGTTTCGTCGCATGGTGGGTATCGCTGGAACAACCGGTTAGTACCTCAACCTATCGTCGCCATCACCGATTCACCCCTAGCGAGAACAACCGCACCACAACGGGTTACCATTTCTTCATTTGCGTAACTTCACCAGAAAACGTAGGCGTCCATCGCCATTTGCAACTTCAACCATTATTGCATGCCTGTGTCAGGTGTCACGCCACACTACGTCTGCCCACATACACGCAACAAAATGTGCACGCCTAGACAATACGTGGAAGGTGGCCCCCGTACGTATGCGATGTCCATTGCTCGAACGACTGTCAACCGGCTTCTGTAGCATGTCGCAGATATGGAACGCGCTGCACCATGCCATCACGGTGTGTGAGGAGAGACGACTAGGTCCGAATACATCAACAGACAGCTCATGCTGATCGCCATCCACGGCGTCCGTTCCTCCCACACGTCTCTATGGCGTACCACACTGCAATCCAGCTCTCATAGGGAGACGACACGTAGCTGCGTGCACAATATTTGCACTGTATGGTCCGCCGTTTTTGGGCGCAGTCGTTGTACGGTCACACATGTGCCCACGATGTATCATTCAGTACATAAGGACGAATGTGCAGTACAGATTGTGGTTCACCGCGTACGACATCAGCGGACAGTTGACACAGGCCGCACCACAACGTAGCCTGCGTACGTCGCATGCGAAGGGCATTGAACATGCAAACTTGTCACCAACCACCTTGCGAAGGCAGGGGGCAAGGTGGGGACGTGGGGAGAGGTGGGGGGGGGGGGGGGCGGCATGTACGCCCTGCTGCCATCCACATTACAGTGTACAGCAGGAGCATGTGGAAAGTCAGCAAGACTTGCAAGGTGTTTAACATGAAGCGATACACAGGGGAGCGGGCAGTGCGAGTAGCGAACTATATTGCGAGGGTTGCGGGTGGGCAACACTACACTAATTGAACGAGTCGTATAACAATTACAGAGCAGGTTTAGGCGACAACGTGGGTTACGATAGGCGACAACGTGGGTTACGTTAGGGGACAACGTGGGTTACGTTAGGGGACAACGTGGGTTACGTTAGGGGACAACGTGGGTTACGTTAGGGGACAACGTGGGTTACGTTAGGGGACAACGTGGGTTACGTTAGGGGACAACGTGGGTTACGTTAGGGGACAACGTGGGTTAGGTTTAAGGCACAACATGGGTTAGGTTAAGGCACAACATGGGTTAGGTTAAGGCACAACATGGGTTAGGTTAAGGCACAACATGGGTTAGGTTAAGGCACAACATGGGTTAGGTTACGGCACAACATGGGTTAGGTTAAGGCACAACATGGGTTAGGTTAGGGGGACAACATGGGTTAGGTTAGGGGACAACATGGGTTAGGTAAGGCACAACATGGGTTAGGTTAAGGCACAACATGGGTTAGGTTAGGGGACAACATGGGTTAGGTTAGGGCACAACATGGGTTAGGTTAGGGGACAACATGGGTTAGGTTAGGGGACAACATGGGTTAGGTTAGGGGACAACATGGGTTAGGTTAGGGGACAACATGGGTTAGGTTAGGGGACAACATGGGTTAGGTTAGGGGACAACATGGGTTAGGTTAAGGCACAACATGGGTTAGGTTAGGGGACAACATGGGTTAGGTTAGGGGACAACATGGGTTAGGTTAGGGGACAACATGGGTTAGGTTAGGGGACAACATGGGTTAGGTTAAGGCACAACATGGGTTAGGTTAGGGCACAACATGGGTTAGGTTAGGGCACAACATGGGTTAGGTTAGGGCACAACATGGGTTAGGTTAGGGGGACAACATGGGTTAGGTTAGGGGACAACATGGGTTAGGTTAGGGGACAACATGGGTTAGGTTAGGGGACAACATGGGTTAGGTTAGGGGACAACATGGGTTAGGTTAGGGGACAACATGGGTTAGGTTAGGGGACAACATGGGTTAGGTTAGGGGACAACATGGGTTAGGTTAGGGGACAACATGGGTTAGGTTAGGGGGACAACATGGGTTAGGTTAAGGCACAACATGGGTTAGGTTAAGGCACAACATGGGTTAGGTTAGGGGACAACATGGGTTAGGTTAGGGGACAACATGGGTTAGGTTAGGGGACAACATGGGTTAGGTTAAGGCACAACATGGGTTAGGTTAGGGGACAACATGGGTTAGGTTAAGGCACAACATGGGTTAGGTTAGGGGACAACATGGGTTAGGTTAGGGGACAAACATGGGTTAGGTTAAGGCACAACATGGGTTAGGTTAAGGCACAACATGGGTTAGGTTAAGGCACAACATGGGTTAGGTTAGGGGACAACATGGGTTAGGTTAGGGGACAACTTGGGTTAGGTTAGGGGACAACATGGGTTAGGTTAAGGCACAACATGGGTTAGGTTAAGGCACAACATGGGTTAGGTTAGGGGACAACATGGGTTAGGTTAGGGGACAACATGGGTTAGGTTAGGGGACAACATGGGTTAGGTTAAGGCACAACATGGGTTAGGTTAGGGGACAACATGGGTTAGGTTAAGGCACAACATGGGTTAGGTTAGGGGACAACATGGGTTAGGTTAGGGGACAACATGGGTTAGGTTAAGGCACAACATGGGTTAGGTTAAGGCACAACATGGGTTAGGGTTAAGGGACAACATGGGTTAGGTTAGGGGGACAACTTGGGTTAGGTTAGGGGACAACATGGGTTAGGTTAAGGCACAACATGGGTTAGGTTAAGGCACAACATGGGTTAGGTTAAGGTACAACATGGGTTAGGTTAAGGTACAACATGGGTTAGGTTAGGTTACACGTTGTTGTAAGGAAAGGTGGTGGGGGGGGGGGGGGGGGGGCGGGGCGGCAGGTTCGTTGATAGTGATTATAGTAAGTGAATGCTTGTGACATGATGAGATTGTCACGTCAGGATGCACCTTTGGCTTATTAGAGGCGGCGCTCCAATTCTATGCTTGTGTCAGACCTGTGTCTTTGACTCATGTCATTGTTTGTGCGCTGTGACAGGAGGTACTATTGTGATGTTGGGTGCACCGTTGTATAGGACATGTGTGGGTGTTGGTGCCTTATCTGCGCAATGGTGGATGTCGAAAGGGTGGGATATTCTATTTTCCGCATGGACCTCCTGGTCTGGTTGTGATAGTGTGGATTGTGTAATGTGGCGGAGAGGATGCACTGGATGTTGTTCCATGCTGGTGCTTACATATTGTATGTGCGCCTGTTAGAAGCAGAGAGTGGTGCGTGATCAGAGTGT
>NW_025727226.1:2500-10000 GCF_021461385.2 Schistocerca piceifrons | reverse complement strand
TTGCCCTTTCTGAACCCGTACTGGCAATTCACTCATACCACGAAGAAGCCTGTGGCTAGACAGTCTAGACATCAGAAGCTTCTCAAAGGTTTTGCCCAAAACGTCAAGTAAACAGATGGGCCTATAGGATTTTGCAAGTGTAGGGTCCTTATCTTGTCCCTTTTTTATTATAACTACCTCTGCTGTTTTCCAGCATGTTGGGAAGCTCCCGCATTTCCAAACATCTGTTGTAAATTTTGGCAAGACTTGGTGCCAACTTTGTGCTATGCACTGCAGTACTTCTGCTGGTATACCATCTGGCCCTGGGGCTTTCCGCCTCGCGAAGGATTTTATTGCTTGTACCACCTCCTCTTGCGAGAAGGGGTAGACTTGTAGGTTGTTGTTGTATATTATTTGATCTTGCTGTCGTATCTCCCTCTGCAGCTCAGTGTCCATGTCAGGTCGGTCGTCCGGTAGGAGCACATGAAGTAAACTCCTCAGCAGTTTGTCTCCAGTCAATTGTCATGTCGTCAGTGTCTTCCTTTTTGATTGTGGAGAGCTGCATTGGGGAGTGTATTTTTCTCCCTCACGATTTTTGTATGGCATGCCCCAAGGGTCCAGGGTAAGATGTTCCTTTACGAAGTCTTCCCAACTCTGCTGTCTATGTTGGTTTAGGGTATCCTTAAAGACCTCTTCTGTCTTCTATATATGGTGAGATGGAATTGTCTTTCTGCCTGGGCGAAAGCCCTTTGATAGTTCCTGCGTGCTCTACGCATAGACTGCCTGAGCCGCGACAGCTCCGGAGTCCATGGCGCAGTCGCTTTCCGAATGAGACGTCCTTTTCACTGGTATCGCTAACGGCGATAGCCGTCTTTATAGAGGTAGTTAGGGCCTCTACTGCCTCTTCCACGTTAAATTCAATTCCGAGCTCTGGAGGATCGAACTCCCGCCTCCAGAAGGTCCAATTGGCTCTCCCGTAGTCATAACGCATTGTCCACTCTGCTGGCACGCGGTCCTCCTCCACAGATATGTCGAATTCAATGACATTGTGGTCACTCGGTGGTTATAGCGTCATGTGTTTTCCAATTCAAAATTTTATTAGCAATTACCCATTGAGGTTAGTGTGATGTCAATAAAAGATGCTGCCCCGGCTCGGCTCCTATAGGTAGGAGGGTTGCCGGGGAGATTCGCAACATTCAAATTTTGTTCCATGATTAAATCTTCTAATTCAATTCCTCTGTGGTCTTGTACCGGGCTGTGCCAGAGCGGTGATTTAGCATTTGCATCCATTGATATTATTATATGCTTGTCTTGTAAGACTCTTAATGCTGTCCGCAATTGTCCCAGGTAGATATCAATATTATGTCTGTACTGGCAATACAAACTCATTAAATACAAACTGTGTCCTTTTAAATTGACTTCTACAACCGTAAGGTGTGTAGTACATAATTGAGTAATTACAGTTGTTTTGATTAGATTACTTAAAATTATAATTGACGTCATTGGTTGCTGGCCTGAGGCAATCACCTGTGCGTTAACGGGAAAGCCAGGAATCCTTCCCGAGACGGAGTATGGTTCTTGTATTAATAAGATGTCTACTTTGTGTTCCTCTGTTAATCTTCTTAATTCATGTAAGACTAACTGACTTCTCATTGCATTTACCTGAAACACTCTAAAGTGCATCAGGATACCTTGTATGGAAATGACTATTTGGCCAGGTTTGGGCAGGATCAAAAGCGATCCTGCCATACATCATTACCATGTCATTGTATATCTTTTTTAGGTCAAAAACCCTACCCTCTTCGAGCAAAAACTTTCGATACGAGTTCCTCTAGTTGTTTGAACTCAAGAGGTATGTTTGCTGCGGCAAGCTGGATGCAATCTGCATCCTCCAGAGCAGGGAATGTTATCCTTCTTCCTCTGGGATACCCGGTTCTCACCAGCTGCCTAAGAGCCACCGTCAAGATTGCTGGATCTTCTAAACGTGATAGTCTTAATGTCTCCTCACATATACCGTAAGTATTCCCAGGGGGACAATTATTATAAGTCCGTTTTCTTACAGAGGAATCTACATCTACAATGTCAGAGTCTATGTTCTCTTTCTCCTTGCCTCCACCAATTACTTCTACTTTTACAGTTTCCAATACTACTTGTTCTACAGAGTTTTTTGACGTATTTTTTGTGCCACCACCTATTTCAGTTTTGTCTAGTTGCAAGTCTTTTAGTGCTTGATATGTCTTCTCTGCAGAGTGTCCAGCAGCCGAACCGGTGCCGGGCGCCGATGTCCTCCCCCTTGAGGCCAGGAAGCCCCCGACCTGGCAGGAGAAGTCCGCCGCCCCGCCCGACTCCGCCGCCACAAGCCGAGACCCCCCTCCTGTCGGCCAGAAAAGACCCGACCTGACAGGAGAAGTCTACCATTTCCGGCTGCACAGCAGGAACTGGAACAAAGTAAGAAGCGTTAATTTCATCATCTTCATCCAAAGATGATTGTGATCTCCACCTTCTCCATCTTTCTGCATCCCGTGCTACTTTGCTAGGTGACTTCCGTTTCTGGACTTTTCGGCTAGTCGCCATAGTCAGTCCTTTGAATCAATCTTTGTAGTAACAACTTGTATGTCATGCACTCCCTTCCTGGGGAGTGACAGACCCCTTTTTCTGTACCTACAAGGGATGCATGTTTCTCGTTTATCACAAGATTTTTTGTCATGGCCATCCTCGCCACATCTTCCACAGACTGAGTTTTGGAAATTACAATACTTGGCCACATGGCCATAATCCTGGCACTTTGTGCATTTTGCCAGTGCTGTATAGTCTTTAACTGAAATCGCTGTGTATCCTATATATAATTTATTTGTTTTGACTATTATTTTTCTGAGATCGGGTGCCACCTCTACGCATGATGTACCGTAGGCCGATCTCGTGGCCCTGTTTTAAAACGTAACTTGAATTTCTCAATAAATTCTTCTTTAGTCATGATTTCCTCAAAGTTCTGTTCATACGCACAATTGATGACGTCGTCCTGCGACATGTACGTCGGGACGTCGTACATCATCATAAGTGGTCTTCGTTTCTTTGGTTTCTCGCAAACAAAGGAGTCATTTAATTTCTTGTTTGCTAATAGTTTGTCACAGTCCTCAGTTGAGGCTAATTCAACTATTAGTATGTTTTTGGTCGTTCTGACATTGTTTATTTTAATTTTGTCTGTTCTCGATTAATACTTTTCTCAAAATTCTCTTTAGCCTTCTTAACGTCTTCACCTTTTTTCGGTTTGACAAAAATGGTTGGTACAGTTTTCTCTATGTTCTGTCTTATTGTTTCTTGAAACTGTCTTTTTAGGTTGGGTCACTGCTGCAACTGCAGCATACGACCTTTGCGGTTTCTGTAGTTCATTGCGGAGCCGCTCATTTTCGGCTTTCACTTCCGCATACTGTCCTTCTAGTTTAGCGTGGGCAAGAGCCCAATTGGCTATGTCCTCTTTCAATGCCCTAATCTGGTCGGCATTTATTTTTCCATGCCTGACACTCCGATCCAATAATCGGAGGAAGGAGGCATGTCTTTCCATAACTGACTGATTCGGATTTCTCTCGTCAATAAGAGCATCATGCTCCGAAAGCGCCGATTCACTCTCCGTTTGTTCTGCCATGTTTGCCAAGAAGAGTGAAAAAATTGGGGCCCGTCTGTTACCCCCGACCGGCACCTCTGGCATGGGGGGGGGCTAATGGCAGCTCGCCCACCGGTCCCGCCCCTGGACCAAGGGCACACGTGAGCTGCTAGGTTGAGCGTGCCGTTTCCAACACACTCGTCCTCTTCGACGGCCTTGCCATCGCAGTTTTCATCCCTCCCTCCCCGGCAAGTGCCCCCCGCACTCCGGGAAGGCGGATTCACCTTCCGTCCTTCGCCCCCTTACTAGGCCGAGCTCCCACTCATGGCCAAGGACCCGGCCCTACTCAGGTGCCGGGTCGGTCACCCAGACTTTCAGGGGTCTGGACCCAGCTAACCTAGCCGGGGACATGTCACCACAACCCCGGCTTGGCAGATCATGTCTCGGAGAACCAGAGACACGGCGAAGGACACTTGACGGCTCAGGCCGGAATCCCACCCCGGCGAGCAAGACCGTCGGAATCAGTGCGCAAGATGTTCGGCGCACTGTGTTTTGGGAACAGGTGTTGTGTCCCCTGTGACGCAGCACCCCCTGCGCCATGCACCCTTTGCTTTCGCTTTGGGTTGGGGGACTTTTAACGTCGTCCAGGACGTGAGGAACTGCGGCAGCAGGACTGCAGGGTTCCGGGATCGTCGTGAGACTTACCCTCACACCCTCGCCCAGCCACCGCGCTCAACTCAGGGGAGACAGTTGTTTTATCTCCCGTAACGCAGCTTCCCCTGCGCCATGCACCCTTTGCTTTCGCTTGGGTTGGGGGCATTTAACGTCCTGCCAGGACGGGAGTTTTACGTCCTACCTTGACACACGACAACCCACACCTATCAACGCAGCCCGGAAGGTGTTAAAGGAGTCAGTCCGGGTCTTATATGTGGAGTTTTACATCAACGAGACGGTGCGGCACTCAAACCCGAGTTACGTTCCCCGGAGGGTCTCCACACGTACTGGGGGATCATGACCGACCATGTCTCACCCACCGCTTTTGATAATTCACGGTGGGCCAGTGCGGACCAGTGTGGGTTGCACCCAGTTAAGGGCTAGCCTTTTAACGTCATGCATGGACGGCCCTTCCCGTGTTAGCTTCGCCCCATCTTGTGGGGGTACTGAGCGCCAGGGCCACGTCAAGGCCACGGGATAGGACATTGCGGTCCCCGCCCCACTCAGGTTCCTCTGAGCCCTGCTGAAGACAAAATTTTCAGGGAATCAGAGGGTCCTCCTGGCGGTTTTAACCCAGTTGTCGGGAGGCAACACACCTCCCCCGGGTGACGCCACGCAGACCGCTTTCCAGCGAGTAGATAGGGACAGCGGGAATCTCGTTAATCCATTCATGCGCGTCACTAATTAGATGACGAGGCATTTGGCTACCTTAAGAGAGTCATAGTTACTCCCGCCGTTTACCCCGCGCTTGCTTGAATTTCTTCACGTTGACATTCAGAGCACTGGGCAGAAATCACATTGCGTCAACACCCGCTAGGGCCATCGCAATGCTTTGTTTTAATTAGACAGTCGGATTCCCCCAGTCCGTGCCAGTTCTGAGTTGATCGTTGAATGGCGGCCGAAGAGAATCCGCGCACCCGCGCGCCCCCGGAGGAGCACGCTAAGGCGGACGCGGCCTCGCAGCAAGGAAGATCCGTGGGAGGCCAAGGCACGGGACCGAGCTCGGATCCTGCACGCAGGTTGAAGCACCGGGGCGCGAACGCCGCGCAGGCGCGCGCATCCTGCACCGCCGGCCAGCACGAGGCCGACCAACGGCGAGAGCAGACCACGCCCGCGCTAAACGCCCGCACTTACCGGCACCCCTACGGCACTCACCTCGCCCAGGCCCGGCACGTTAGCGCTGACCCACTTCCCGACCAAGCCCGACACGCCCCGATCCTCAGAGCCAATCCTTATCCCGAAGTTACGGATCCAATTTGCCGACTTCCCTTACCTACATTATTCTATCGACTAGAGGCTCTTCACCTTGGAGACCTGCTGCGGATATGGGTACGAACCGGCGCGACACCTCCACGTGGCCCTCTCCCGGATTTTCAAGGTCCGAGGGGAAGATCGGGGACACCGCCGCAACTGCGGTGCTCTTCGCGTTCCAAACCCTATCTCCCTGCTAGAGGATTCCAGGGAACTCGAACGCTCATGCAGAAAAGAAAACTCTTCCCGATCTCCCGACGGCGTCTCCGGGTCCTTTTGGGTTACCCCGACGAGCATCTCTAAAAGAGGGGCCCGACTTGTATCGGTTCCGCTGCCGGGTTCCGGAATAGGAACCGGATTCCCTTTCGCCCAACGGGGGCCAGCACAAAGCGCATCATGCTATGACGGCCCCCATCAACATCGGATTTCTCCTAGGGCTTAGGATCGACTGACTCGTGTGCAACGGCTGTTCACACGAAACCCTTCTCCGCGTCAGCCCTCCAGGGCCTCGCTGGAGTATTTGCTACTACCACCAAGATCTGCACCGACGGCGGCTCCAGGCAGGCTCACGCCCAGACCCTTCTGCGCCCACCGCCGCGACCCTCCTACTCGTCAGGGCTTCGCGGCCGGCCGCAAGGACCGGCCATGACTGCCAGACTGACGGCCGAGTATAGGCACGACGCTTCAGCGCCATCCATTTTCAGGGCTAGTTGCTTCGGCAGGTGAGTTGTTACACACTCCTTAGCGGATTCCGACTTCCATGGCCACCGTCCTGCTGTCTTAAGCAACCAACGCCTTTCATGGTTTCCCATGAGCGTCGATTCGGGCGCCTTAACCTCGGCGTTTGGTTCATCCCACAGCGCCAGTTCTGCTTACCAAAAGTGGCCCACTTGGCACTTCCGATCCGAGTCGTTTGCTCGCGGCTTCAGCATATCAAGCAAGCCGGAGATCTCACCCATTTAAAGTTTGAGAATAGGTTGAGGTCGTTTCGGCCCCCAAGGCCTCTAATCATTCGCTTTACCGGATGAGACTCGTACGAGCACCAGCTATCCTGAGGGAAACTTCGGAGGGAACCAGCTACTAGATGGTTCGATTAGTCTTTCGCCCCTATACCCAGCTCCGACGATCGATTTGCACGTCAGAATCGCTACGGACCTCCATCAGGGTTTCCCCTGACTTCGTCCTGGCCAGGCATAGTTCACCATCTTTCGGGTCCCAACGTGTACGCTCTAGGTGCGCCTCACCTCGCAATGAGGACGAGACGCCCCGGGAGTGCGGAGGCCGCCGCCCCGTGAAGGGCGGGGAAGCCCCATCCTCCCTCGGCCCGCGCAAGGCGAGACCTTCACTTTCATTACGCCTTTAGGTTTCGTACAGCCAATGACTCGCGCACATGTTAGACTCCTTGGTCCGTGTTTCAAGACGGGTCGTGAAATTGTCCAAAGCTGAAGCGCCGCTGACGGGAGCGATTATTCCGCCCGAGAGCATCCCGAGCCAACAGCGGCGCGGGTCCGGGGCCGGGCCAGGTAGGGTCCGTCATCCGGGAAGAACCGCGCGCGCTTGCCGGGAGCCCGAGCGCCCAAAGGGGCGAATCGACTCCTCCAGATATACCGCCGGGCAGCCAGCCAGGACACCGGGGCTCTGCCCAACAGACGCGAACCGAGGCCCGCGGAAGGACAGGCTGCGCACCGGGCCGTAGGCCGGCACCCAGCGGGTCGCGACGTCCTACTAGGGGAGAAGTGCGGCCCACCGCACACCGGAACGGCCCCACCCCGCGGCGAGTGGAAAGGCAACCGGACACGACCCCGCCGCGGATTGCTCCGCGCGGGCGGCCGGCCCCATCTGCCGAGGGCGGAGGCCAGTGGCCGGATGGGCGTGAATCTCACCCGTTCGACCTTTCGGACTTCTCACGTTTACCCCAGAAACGGTTTCACGTACTTTTGAACTCTCTCTTCAAA
>NW_025727225.1:0-60727 GCF_021461385.2 Schistocerca piceifrons | reverse complement strand
TGCGCTCGAAAATGTCGTTCACGAAGCTGTTCATGATGCTCATCGCCTTCGACGAGATGCCCGTGTCAGGGTGCACCTGCTTCAGCACCTTGTAGATGTAGATGGCATAGCTCTCCTTCCTCTTGCGCTTCTTCTTCTTGTCGCCCTTCGAAATGTTCTTCTGCGCCTTGCCAGCCTTCTTGGCGGCCTTCCCGCTAGTCTTGGGCGGCATCTCGAACCAACGTACGGCGGCAGCAGCAACACCAGTAGCAAGCGCTCCGCTCTAGTCAGCGTCTCCCCACACAGTGGCACCCGCCGACATGAAAATGGCTGGGTCTATACCCATGGTGTACTTGAAGAACCAGCGTCCTTGAAACGCTCTGTCTTACGAGGTGTTCCTTTATGGTGCGGATTCAGGGTTATATATGGTACTGGCTAGGGGTCGGTTTTCCCCTGGATAGATGATGGTTGTGGAGGCGGCAGCGATGATGATGTAAGTGTAAGTTTGCACATGAATTTATATGACTAACGCCTGAATTGGCGATGGATGGTGGCGATTGGTGCTCTCTGGCCAGGGTTTTCATTCCTTCCCAGAGAGTTGATGAGTTGGTGTGGTGATGCATTGGATGATTCGTAGAATTTTAATGATTTTTGTTTTATGAGGTGATAGAATGATGGCTGTCCTAACATTGCTCTGATCTCCTCATTGCTCGAGAACCATGGAGCGTCTGCAACTATACGGAAGGCTTTGTTTTGGATGATTTCCAACTGTTTAAGGTTGGTGTCTGCTGCCATACTCCACGCTTCTGAACCGTAGAGCATGGCTGGCAGGATGATCGTTTTCCAAATTTTGAGCTTGGCAGGTATTGTGAGTCCCCTGCCTTTAAGGAGAGGATATAACTGAAAGAGCCGGGCGGAGCCCTTGTTTCTGGCCTCTTTAATGTGATGCACAAATGTCAGATTCTTATCCAGTTTTAGCCCGAGGTAGGTAACTACTTCTCTCCAGGGTAGTACCTGGTTGTTGTGCGTGATGTTCACTATGGGGCGTTTTATTTTGTGGCTGAATAAGATAGTCTGGCATTTGTCTGCGTTTATCTTTATTTTCCACAGATTGCACCACTTTGTCACTTTATCTAGGTGTCGCTGTAGGCGGTAGGCTAGATAGTTGATGTTTCTGCCACTGTGGTATAATGCAGTGTCATCTGCATATAGGGCAATGTTACCGCCCGGCTCCTTCGGCAGATCATTGGTGTATAGTAAGTATAGGAGGGGGCCAAGCACAGATCCCTGTGGGACACCTGCTTCTATTTGTTTTAGCTCGCTGTCTGCTCGATCTACTGTAGAGTAAAATGTCCTTTCCACCAGGAACGAGTGGACTATTTTAAGCAGGTGAAGTGGGCAATTCATCTTCGACAGCTTGTATAGCAGGCCGCCATGCCAAACCCGGTCGAACGCTTTTTCAATGTCCAGGAAAATGGCAGCTGTGCTATTGCCCTGGCTCTTCTCTGTGCAGATGTGCTCCACCAGACGAATGGCTTGTTGTGTTGTGCTATGCCCAGCACGAAATCCAAATTGTTCAGGGATAAGGATATTGTTGGCAGATAGGAATTGTAGTAGGGAGTTTTGGATGAGGATTTCAAGTAATTTAGACAGGTGGTTTAGCAGGGAGATTGGTCGATAGTTTTGAGGGAATAGGTGATCTTTATTTGGTTTTGGAATTGATATTACTTTAGCAACCTTCCAGGTTGAAGGGAAATATTGTGCTGTAAGACAATTATTTAAGATGGCAGTGAGATGGGAGATTGCAGGTTGGGGGAGGGCCTTAAGGAAGGATGGTTTGATGTTGTCAGGACCAGGGGCTTTTGCAGTGCCGATTCGCCTGATGATAGCAGCAACTACACGCTCGCTGGTCAGTTCAAAGGTCGTGTCGGACCTGGTGCGAAGTCTACGATGGAGGTGTCGTTCTACCCGCTGTTCCAGGGCGTCTGCTTCGTCCTCGTCGTCCTCTATGACATTCTCCCGGAATTGGAGCTCGAGGGTGTTTGACATGGCAGTCGCTTTGTCCTCCGGCGTGTATACCAAGCCGTTCTGCCCGTGTAATGGTCTGTTGGCTTTGTGGGGTTGCCGCCTAGCTTTTATTATCCCCCAGAACTTTTCAGGATTTCTCTCAGCTGCCTGAAGACTTTGTTCCCACCTGGAACATCGCAGGAGTTTCAGTCTGGTTTGGATTTCATGGGCCATTTGATTCATGCGTCTCCTATCCTGGGGGTCTCGGTAGGTCTGCCATCTTTTGCGCATGCGGTTTTTATCTGAGATTAATTGTGCTAGTTCTGGGGGCAGGTTGGATCGCCCATTGTTGTGTGTGATTTTGGTGGTGGTAGCCTTTCCACACGCCTTGATAATGTTGGTAAATCGCTCTATTGCCTGGTCAATTTCCACATGGGTTGGCATGTCTGGTGCATGGTCCGGGATGTGTAGGGCGACCAGTTGCTTGTACCTATCCCAGTCGGTGTACACCGTTGTATGTATTCTGCTGTTGGGTACGTCTTGATCTCCCTCAAATCTGAGCACCACAGGGCTGTGATCAGAGTTTAGACTGTTGACAACTTCTGTGGTGGTTGCCAGATTGATATTTTTTAACAGAAATATGTCCAGTATGTCTGGTCGACATCTTGAATTATATGGGAAGTGAGTGGGCTCGTCTGGAGAGACGACCTGCACTGCTGGGTGGTTATCAAGGTATCTCAGTAACCGATTTCCACTGGTGTTCGTGGTGCGGCAACCCCATGCCCTGTGCTTGGCGTTCAGGTCCCCTCCTACTATTGTGTTGTGACTGCCATTCAGAAGACCGTCCAGGTCGTGAGGAAATAGTGTCGTGCTTGGTGGGTGGTATACTGCCACCAAGTGTGTGGGGCGGTTGTTCAGAACAACTTCCACCACTGTTGCCTCTGTGTTAATGAGTCTTGGTACAGGTACCTGGCGATGGCATATGCGCCGTTTTATTAGGATACCTGTACCGCCACCTTGTCTGTTAGGACGGTCCGTCCTAATTAGTTGGTAGTTGCGGACCTGAAATGTGTCATCTGGGGTTAGATGTGTCTCACTGAGGAGAGCTACATCAATTCCATGATCATCCAAGAACATCTCAAGCTCGAACCTGTCGTGATAGATGCCATCTGCGTTCCAGATGGCGATGGTGATATGCTGCTTCTCTTCTTCATTTGCCATTGGAGAGCAGTGGTAGGATGTTGGTGGCGAGTATTGAGATTGTAGAGATGAGGTCCGGGGCTGCTGCTATTTTGGTGCATAGCTGAGTTATGCCTTCAAGGAAGGCTGGTGAAATGAGGGACTTTATAAACGCCCAAATCTTAGAGAGCAACTGGAGTGGCTGTTCCTGTTCGACCTGAACGGAACGTTCCTGCGCAGTGGTCTGGCCACTGACGATGTTAATAGTGTTGTTGGTAACTGCTGGTGCAGTTGTGGCTTGGGCGGGTTCGGTGGGTATGTCTTGGGCTGGTATGGCTCTTGGTGGTTGTACGTTTGTGGCCTTTGATGTTGAGGGCAGTGGTGTTGTTGCTGCCTTCTCTGTTACAGGTTGGGTTGGGGTGGGGAGGGGTATGTTTTGTGGGGGAGAGGCGACCTGTTGGGGTGGAGTTCTGTTAATAGGCAGAGTTGCCTTGAGGGGGGATCGTTGAGGCTTTGGTTTAGGGGTATTTGGGGGGGGAGGAGTGCGCCCAGTTTTCACAACCTCGGCTAAAGTCCTGTTGCCAATAGGGCTTTCTTCGTGGCGTGGTTGATGTTGTGGAGCAGATGGTTGTGTACTCCGTTGGGGTTGGGCAGGGTTTGGAAGGCTTGTGGATTCTGCTCTGGCAGAAACCACAACTTCCATGGGGGGAGCTGGAGGGGGGTTGGGGTTTCTCAGTGGAATTCTGGGAAGTGGTTCTTGCCTTCTGGGAGCTGAAGCTCGCTGGCGCTCCCACGCCTGGACGATCTTCAGTCTTTCCGGGCAGCCCCTGAAGGAGGCTGGATGATTGCCCCTACAGTTGGCACATATGGCCGGTTCTTCCCTTTTCTTTGTGCAGGCGCCAGAAAGATGCGGTCCTGCGCATTTGACGCACCTGGGGGCGAGTTCGCATTGGTTTGCCCCGTGTCGAAATCTCTGGCATAAATAACACTGTGTGGGCCCACTAGGTTTTTGGTATAGTTCTATGGTGACTTTCATATGAAGTAGTCTTTCTACTTTAAATATTTTCCTGGCCTCCGCCGTGTTCAATAGATTGACCTGGAAATTGGCCGTTTTTCTCCTTGGCGCTGATACTACATTTCCAGAGTCATCGATTTCAGTCTGCGGTTTAGACATTTGGAATACGTCTTGCACCGGAAAGCCCTTCTCGGCGAGTGCATTCTTGACGTCCTCTGGGGTCCAGTAGGGCGTCAGTCTTTTAACGACGACCTTCAGTGTGCTCTTCGGGTCGTCATTGTACGTGAAGAATTCTAGATTGCGCTTTCTGAATTCTTGCTTGAGGTATTGAAAATCCTCCGGGTTTGTAGCCTGGTAGACGATGCTATCACCCTTGTATGAGGTACTAAGGGCACCTGTTAGTTTTCCTTGAATCTGCCCTATCAAGGTAGTGTACCCTTTCGTCTCGAACACAGTGATAGGGGGAACCCTTCGGCCTCTGTTAGTTCTTTGGTTTCTATTTTGCGTAGGGCCCCCTTGCGCCTGGGGAGCTACTGGACTTGTTTTCTCCTGTCCCCTGTTGCCGCCCTCTGACGTCATCTGGGTGGCGTTTGGCGTTGGTGCTGCGCTTTCTGTGTTCGCACTAGTATCTGCTGTTGGTTTATGGGGGCGGTCAGATATCGTGGTTTCGATTTCTGTGCCCTGGCATTGTTGTGGCAGTACTGGATATACCTGTTCTGCCGTTTCGACATGTTTTAGGTTTTCTTTTGTTGAGGCAGGTGGCGTGAGCGGTTGATTTTCTTCCGCAATAGCGGGTTGCAGGGGCTGCCCAGATTTTTCCTGTTTTTGAAGCAGCCTCCCGCTTCGCCGCAGACGTCCCTCGCCCAATGACGAGATAGAGCTGGTGTCACTGTCGGTGGCAATGACAAGATTGTCGGAGTCCGAACTAGTGACTGATGATGGTGATGGGGGTGAGTGATCCATAGAAGAAGAAAGAGATGATGATGAGGTCGTGATAGTTGTCGGGTCCACACTGTGTGAGTCGTCGCTTGGATGTCGGTCTTGTGGGTGCCCCATAGTGGGGCAACCGTGAAATGAAACGGTTTACAGAATTTGTCCTATATTTCGACAATTTCCGTGCCAGTGACCTTTCCCTACACCTAGCAGGCGCGGGATACCACCAAGGGCCTCACAGTCAGTCTGTTTGACTGTGTGGCTCGGCGGGTCCCTGGACTGCAGCTTCCCTAACACCTATGGCACAGAAATTCTCGAACAGTATCGCTGATTTATAGTCGCCTACTTGCGGCGCGATGTTCTTCTTTCTTCTCGATCTATCCCATGTCAGAACGAGCGCTCAGTGGTTCAGAATTCCGTCCCCGGTCTAGAGTGTGCAACACGACTTTTG
The DNA here is from genome assembly GCF_021461385.2 of Schistocerca piceifrons. Lineage (NCBI taxonomy): Eukaryota > Metazoa > Arthropoda > Insecta > Orthoptera > Acrididae > Schistocerca > Schistocerca piceifrons. The sequence goes on along the minus strand of NW_025727225.1, from coordinate 55,163 downwards.
CTTTTCTAGAATCGACAGATTTGCTTTTCCTGAAAACACACACTCGACCACGTCCGGAAACCCAGAACAAAGCGCGACCCGCTAGCCCCGACGGTACGGCAAAACACGCCGCTATAGCGCGAGCACGCAAGGCGGCGACCAAGCACACGAGAAGCAAGCAACGAGGCGAGCTCTGGACAAAGGCGGCGAGAGCGCGCGGTGGGAATTTCCAGGGCTGGGAGCACAATAGCGGCGCGGAGCACAGGTAGACGCACGTCCGTCCGCTTCGCAGTCCCACCTCGGAATGGCCTGGCACCCGCCGCCAGCCGCCGCCGCACCTTTACCCGCCACCAGCCGCCGCCGCACCTTTACCAGCTCGCCCTGTTGCGGCCGCCGACCAATGGGGCGCGCGCGCAACCGGCCGCCGCACCCGAGCCCATAAAGCACCCCCACCCCGGCTGCGCCGGCACGCACTCCGCTGCTCGACTCGCTGCCGCTCGCACCGGTCGTTTTCGTTTCCTTCTCGTGTGCACCGTCGCTAGCCCATCGCCATGTCCGGACGCGGAAAGGGAGGCAAAGTCAAGGGCAAGTCAAAGTCCCGCTCAAGCAGGGCTGGGCTCCAGTTCCCGGTCGGCAGAATCCACCGCCTCCTGCGCAAGGGAAACTACGCAGAGCGCGTCGGCGCCGGGGCGCCCGTCTACCTCGCCGCCGTCATGGAGTACCTCGCGGCTGAGGTGCTCGAGCTGGCCGGAAACGCGGCCCGCGACAACAAGAAGACGCGCATCATCCCGCGCCACCTGCAGCTTGCCATCCGCAACGACGAGGAGCTCAACAAGCTCCTGTCGGGCGTCACCATCGCACAGGGTGGTGTCCTACCCAACATCCAGGCCGTCCTGCTGCCAAAGAAGACCGAGAAGAAGGCCTAAAGGAGGCCAGGCAATCGCAGCGCCGCGTGCTCCCCTGCACGCAACGCGCTTTGCCGGCTCGGCTCGGCCCGGCCCACAACAATCGGCCCTTTTCAGGGCCACCACACAAACCTACGTCCAAAGCAAAATTTCAGTCGTCCTCGCCGCACCTTGTTTTGTTTCAACTTTGCACTTTCACAGCACAGCCGCCGCCGGCGCACGTCCGCCATCTTGTCGTCCACACAGCCCGCACACACACACACACACACACACACACACACACACACACACACACACACACATTTTGCACGGTCGCAGAGTCGCCTTCCAAACGACAACGGCAGCAATAATGACCATTGTTAAAGGGAGGCGTGTCGACACACCGCCCTCCACTCCCGCGCGCAACGGCCGTCGACACGAACGAAACAGCTGATCCGGCCGCCTATGCCCACACGCCTTGCCTCGGAAACCCCAACGCCGCCGCAAACACACAGAGCCAAACCACGCAAGCAAATAATTACCGCCTCTCTCGCACAACAACACACAGCCCGCCATCTCCGTCGCGATCGATACAAAGACACACAATAACAAACACAAACGAAGCAGCTCCACACACAGCCAGCCACATGACACGTTTCCTTTCCTTCTCCCCTCCCAGCCACATCACGTCGCTCAAACGGAAAGAAAGAAAGAAACAAACAAACAAACAAACAAACAAACAAACGAACAACACAGCGCACACACACGCAGCAACAACAACAACAACAACACAGACTCTTTCGCACTTTTCAACTTCCGAACAGTGTGGTGGCCCTGAAAAGGGCCGTTTTCTAGTCTCTCCCACCCACAAGCACGGCCGCGGGAAGGCCAGCGCCCGCTGCGACGCAGCCTAACCGCCGAAACCGTACAGGGTGCGCCCCTGCCTCTTCAGGGCGTACACCACGTCCATGGCCGTCACAGTCTTGCGCTTGGCGTGCTCAGTGTACGTCACCGCGTCGCGGATCACGTTCTCCAGGAACACCTTCAGCACCCCGCGGGTCTCCTCGTAGATCAGACCAGAGATGCGCTTCACGCCGCCCCTGCGAGCCAGGCGGCGGATGGCGGGCTTCGTGATGCCCTGGATGTTGTCGCGCAACACCTTGCGGTGCCGCTTGGCGCCACCCTTGCCGAGCCCCTTTCCTCCCTTGCCGCGGCCTGTCATCCTTCCTTCCTCGGGCAAAGCAAAACGTGCACAAACAGCAGCTGCAGCGGCTGGCGAGTCGGCTACGGTCTGCGCCCAGCGCGCCCGCCGCCCCCCTATATAGACTCTGGCCCGCCCTCCCCCCACCACGCGCAACCGAGGGCATATAAGCGCAGCACGGAGGCGCGCGGGCCCGTCAGTCGTCGCTCCGGCAGCGCGCAGAGATGTCGTGGGCGCGCCCGGAGTTCCGAGGATCGCTGAGCAGAGCTATGGGTGTGGCGGATCGCCGTTCGACCGGGCCCGCTCGGTCGACGGCCCCATCCGGCCCCCCAAATACGACGACTGGAGAAGTTGGCGTGGCAGACCGCCGTCCGGAGGAGCGTGCTCCCCAGGCGGCCCCGTCTGACCCGCCGTCTACGACGACTCGGCCACCGAACACGGACCTCGAGTCGGGAGAAGATGACGATGTCATCGTCAACTTGGCAGATTTCCTGCCCACGAAGAACGGGCAAAGCACGGCAGCCAGCGCACCGCATCTCCCAGAGGGCGGGCGGCGCAAACGGCCGATGTCCACTGCTCAAGTCGGCGCCAGAAAGGCAGTGAAGAAGAGGAGGCAACCTACTGTCTCTACCACGGGAGGCAGAAGACGCGCCATCCGTGACGACAGCGTGGTAGGCGCCACCTGGACGACCGTTTCGTCCCGACGGGCGGCCAGACCCAGGGCGACGCCTTCCCCGCCTCCCACATCGACTGCAAACCGCTTCGGCGCGCTTGCAGACGACGAGAGGCCGGAGCAGCCAACGACCTCGCAGACGGCGCCCACGACCGCTGCACAGTTTGGCTGCTCAGACGACGAAGTAGAGACGGCCCCCACCACCGGGCAGTCTCATCGACGGCCGCCGCCGATAGTCTTTGAGGTGGCCAAAGACTACAAGCGTTTCCTGCAGCTCGTCAGGCAGTGGACGACTGCCGATTTCACGCTGCGAGCTGCTTCTGGAAACCTTGTGCGGCTGCAAGTTAGTAATACGCAGGATTACATGAAGGTGACGTCGGAGGCGTCGAACCAGGGCCTGCACTGGTACACGCACGCCGCCGTCCCCGAGAGGCTGCTAAAGGTGGTCGTCAAGGGCTTCCCCATGGCGGCTGAACCTGACCTGCTAAAAGAAGAGCTGGCGGACCTTGACTTTCACGTCAGGAACGTGACGCGGGTCAAGTCCCACGTCAGCCATAAAGAGTCGCCTTCTCTGCTGGTGATTGCCACCGACACACCGGAGAACAGGCGGCTCTTCGAGCTGAAGAAGGTGGCCAACACATCGGTCACCGCGGAGGGCCTCAAGCAGAAGAGGGGGCTCGTACAGTGCTTCCGCTGCCAGGGGATGGGACACGTGGCTCGCCACTGTTCCTTTCCCGAGGCATGCGTGAAGTGCGCAGGCCCCCACGCAAGTGGGCTATGCCCACTTCCCAGGACGCACACACCCAAGTGTGCAAACTGCGGCGGCCCGCATGTGGCGAGTTATCGTGGCTGTGAAGTCTTCAAAGCTGCGATTGCTCGCCAGCGCGGGCAGCCAGCACAGAAGTCTGCCGGCCGCTCCCTCCGCCGTCCGCGCCCAGGCGCAAAACCGGCGAGGCGGCAGGCAACAGCGATTACCCAGAGGACAACCGCAGGCGCTAACAACGTCCCCACCACGGCGGGGAATAGAAGAAGGCGCATCCGCGCCAACAAACGTGCCCGAGAGGGCACGCCTGAAGCTGAGCGCGTTTCCCCCCACAAGGGGAAATTGCGCAAAGGAGACGCCACAGCAACGGACGGTGGCAAGAGTGGCAACACGACTGCCACCGCCCATCAACCTGCTGCGCCAAGGCGAGACGCTGCACCTGCAGCGAATGAAGACATGCTGGCAGCAGCCGTCTCCGCACTTTCTGTGGCTATCGACAAGGTGGCAAGCCTTGCCGACACGCTGCAGCGAGTTGCGGAGGCCATGCTGACGGCCACACAAGCGGCGGCTAAGCAGCAGCCGAAGTGAGGCGCTCCCTGCGCCGTCCGCGCCGGGAGGAGTGCAGTCGGCCCGCCGAGGGCCAACACCGTTGTCCGCACACGCGGCCAACACAGAAGGCAATTAAACCTGAAAAGGGCAACTAGAAGACAAGAATAAAAAGAGAAGAACCGAAGAAAAACAACTAGTCGAAAGAAGATATGGAGGCAATGCAGGGGAAGCCTGCAAATACTCCGGCCACCAGGGTTAGATGGCAAACCCTGAAGAAGATGCTCTAGCTGGCGCGGGCCCGTTGTCAAGGCAGCACCGGACGCCGCGCCGCACCTAACCTCCACGCACGCCGCTCCGCTACCGCCAACGCTACCGCCATGGCCCGCACAAAGCAAACGGCCCGCAAGTCCACCGGCGGAAAGGCGCCGCGCAAACAGCTCGCCACCAAGGCGGCGAGGAAGAGCGCGCCCGCCACCGGAGGCGTCAAGAAGCCCCACCGCTACAGGCCGGGCACCGTCGCCCTGCGAGAAATCAGGCGCTACCAGAAGAGCACAGAGCTGCTCATCCGCAAGCTGCCATTCCAGCGCCTAGTGCGCGAGATCGCCCAGGACTTCAAGACCGACCTGCGCTTCCAGAGCTCCGCAGTCATGGCCCTGCAGGAGGCCAGCGAGGCCTACCTCGTCGGCCTCTTCGAAGACACCAACCTGTGCGCAATCCACGCCAAGCGCGTCACCATCATGCCCAAGGACATCCAGCTCGCGCGCCGCATCCGCGGCGAGCGCGCCTAAACCGCGCCGCGGCACCGCACCGCACAAACAAAAACGGCCCTTTTCAGGGCCACTAACATCTCTCCGTCGCGAGCAAACTTTGTCGGTCGCCTGCCTCTCGCCCCGCAACCCAAAAACAAAAACCACCACTTCCCGTCCGTCCGCCACACACACCCGCTCACTCTGCCTGCCTGCTAGCAGCGCGCAACAATCACACATCATCCCTCCCCGGCGCTCAAAGCGCACAATACCCAACGGCCGACGTCACACCGCACGGGTGGCTGGCCGGCCGCCGCTTTCGTTTCGAAAACAAAAAAAACCCGCACTCCACTCCGACGGCCAACGGCCAGGCAGGCGCGCTCGCTCGCTCTACACGCCACCGAAATCCCCGCCGACTCCTTCCACATCTCAACGTGCCCCCCGTTGCAAAACATAACACACACAAAGAAACAAAACAAAGACCAGACACGACTAGACAAGACACACATCCGAGAAGAACGAACGCAGGCAAGCCAACCAACGTATTCAAACAAAACAACGTGACAGAAAACCAACCGTCGGCCGCCGCCACAAACACGGCGACAATCAACCACGACAACAACAACACCGCTTACCGCTACCGCCGCCCACACCCGCCACCGACCCCCGCAATCAAACCACCACGGCACGCAAACAGCATCCCCACGGGCATACAGACAGACACCCACACCAAACGCAACACGACAATCAAAACCTTCCCCGACGTGCTTTGATGGCCCTGAGAAGGGCCGTTTTGGGCCGCGCGTCTCTTGCGCGCCACTAGACGACGACGGGGGGTGGGGACGACGGGGTCAAGCGCCAAACCCTTCCTTTCCCATCTCTTTCTCCTCTACTCTACTCTACTTCTTCTTCTTGGGCGAAGCCTTCGCCTTAGACGGCGTCGTCGCCTTCTTCGGGCGCGGCGCCTTCGGCTTCTTCGTCGGAACCTTGGCGGCCTTCTTCGCCTTCGACGGCGACTTGGCCTTGGCCGGCTTGGCCGCAGCCGCCTTCTTCGCACCCGCGGGAGCGGCCGACGCCGCAGACGCCTTCTTGGCGGCGCCCGCCTTCCGACCGGTCGCCGCCTTCACGCCACCAGCCTTCTTTGCGCCGGCCGCACGGGCGCCCTTCTTCTCCTTGCTGGCCGGAGCGGCGCGCTTCTTCTTGGCACCGCCAGCACGAGCCTTGCCGCCCTCGGCCGCCCCCCCGCCGCCGGCGCCGGCAAGCTTGAACGAGCCGGACGCGCCCTTCCCCTTCGTCTGCACCAGCTCGCCCGCCACGACGGCCGACTTGAGGTACTTCTTGATAAACGGCGCCAGCTTCTCCGCGTCCAGCTTGTAGTGCGCGGCTATGTACTTCTTGATCGCCTGCAGCGACGACCCGCCGCGCTCCTTCAGACTCTTGATGGCGGCCGTCACCATCTCAGAGGTGCGCGGGTGCGCAGGCTTGGCGCGCGGCTTCTTCGCAGACGACGCAGACTTGGCCTTCTTCGTAGTGCCGGTGGCGGCGGGTGCCGCAGCAGTCTCGTTCGTAGCCGCCTGATCTGCCATTTCGACGACGCGCGTAACACACAGCGAGAGCGAGAGCGAGAGCGAGCGGGACGGCAGGCACGCAAGCACAGCACAGCACGGCAGAGCAGAGCAGAGAATCACAAGGGCCCAGCCAGTGTCGCGGGCGGGCGCGGACGGCCGAGAGAGCGGCCGCCACTCTGCGCGCCGCCGCGCCGCGCCTCCCGCGCTTGCTACCGCCCAACGTCCGACAGCCTGTGCGGAGCAGCCCCAAAGCTGCGCCACAACCGCCCGCGCCTTTCAAACCACCGAGGATGGGGCTACACACAGCCACACCACAGTCGCCAACCAGTCGCCACGGCAGCGCCGCAAACCACGGCCAAACTGCAGCTACCGCGCGCTACAGCCTGGGTCGGCCCGCCGAGAATCGCCGCCCCCGCCCAAATGCCGCCCCCACAGCCCCAGCCGACGACCCGCCACAATGGCCAAACCTTCGGCAAAACTCCCACACCGTCGCCGCGGCAGCCCGGCCAGCGCGGCCGGCGCCACAGCCACACAAGCCGAGGCGTGCGGCGATGACGGCCGTGCAAACGCGCCTCCGCCGCCCCATCGCCTTCCGTCGCCCTCCCGCCGTTTCCCGATCGGCCCGCAGCCGTCGGGCCACATCGCGCGCCGTCCTCCTCCTCTCGCCCGCCAACATTCACAGCCGTTTCTCAACAATTGCCCGCCGCAAACGGACGCCGCCTGCGCAACAGGCGCCGCCGCCCCTCGCCGCTTCCGACCCAACCCCTCGACCGAGGCAAACCGCAATCCGAATCTACAGACCAACCCAATCTGCCGTCAGCACACACGACAGCCGACCTTACACGTTGCGCGTTACACATTACGTTTACACGTCTAGGTTAGGTTCGGTTAGGTTAGGTGGACGTGGGTTAGGTTAAGGGGACTTGGGTTAGGTTAAGCGTCAAACTTAGGTTAAGCATTCAAACACGTCAGGCGTCAGAGGTTAGGTTAGGTTAGGTTACGTTAGGTTACGTTACACGTTAGGTTAAGGGGTCAGTGCTAGGTTAAGAAGCGTCAAACGTAGGTTAAAAAAGCGTTCAAAACGTGAGGCGTGAGCCGCCGGACAGCTTACCTTACGTAGACGTTTGGGGCTCACAGGCTGAGCTCACCTCACCACACCACAGGTTAGGTTCGGTTCGGTTCGCTCGGCTCAGCGTAAAGCGCCGAGGTCAGGGTTACGTTCGTTCACCTTCGGGCGCCACACTTTCGGTTGAAAGGTCGCGACGGGACGACGTCGGCAGGCACCGCCGCAAACGGACAAAAACGTACAGACGACGTCGAAAACCGCCGACAGACGGGGGAGCAGCACGACCACGACCAGATACCGAGCGCGAACGAGACGCACGCGAACCACCCCCACCGGCCAAAGGGCACCACACAACAACCCAGAGCACCACGTGTCGACACCACAGCAACCCGCCGCTCACGCGACATGGCTGGCACCGAAGGGCAACCGCCCGCAACTGCGCTTTCCGCGCCGGCCCGGATGCACGTCGTGCTACAACAACACCACTACCGTACACAGCCGCTGTTCACAACATCACTATCATGCGCGCCCGCGGCTCGCCGCCGTCGCAGTCGCAGCCCCAACGCCAGCACTTTTGCACCACCATTCACACGCACCGCAACACAGCTCGCCGACACAGCCGAACAAAACAAACACCACACAACAACAGCAACAACGCCGCCGCCTCTACTCGTGCCGGCGACCCACCCCGCCGATGGCGCACCTTTCGCCAGCCGGCAATCGACACACACGCACGCACCCACCCACCCCCCGGGGCCCAGTGCAAAAAAAAACACACAAAAACAAAAACAAAAAAAAAACAACACAAACGACACGGGAAGCGCACACCGCCACTTCGCGCGCACGCCACCAACCAGTCGTCGTCTCAAAATAACAAACACAAACAAAATAAACTAACAACTAGGGCAACACAAAACAAAAACGCCTCGCACGAACCGCCCACAAAAAGGACAAGCACACGCACAGCCTCTGCTGACGACCACGACGCAGCGGCACGCTGCTCCTGTCCCGCGCCCCGCGCCCCGCGCCCCACTCGATTCACAACTCACGCGACACCGTCAACGACGGGCTCGCTTCCCGCAACCTACCACCTTTCCGCCACGACGCACAGCCCCAGCCCCACCCGACCCGACGACGCCCGTGGCAACGACTGCACTTTCACCACCGCCTCCCCCTTCCCCCCCAAAACACACACACACACACAGCCAGCCAAAAACGCACTCGCGACCCACACATGCACGTGCATCGGCACACGCCAACCAGTCAACGTCGACAACCACACGCAAGGCTCGAAACGAAACCGGCGTCCTTCCACGTTGCCATCAAGCTACCTACACGACACAAGACACAAGGAACAAACACAACAGCCGGCCCCACTAATTCCCACTCTCACGCCGCAAAAAGCACACCGAAACCGCCAAACGCACGCACATTCCCCTTCGCACTGACACCGACCGGCTCGCTACCACACACCTCTCGGCAGCCGTTTCACGCCAATTCGCCACACCGCCCACACAGTCGACAAGCGCCCGCCCTGTACGGCACACGCAACGACGCAGCGCAGCAAAGGGCGCCCGCAACACATACCTCTCCTCTCTCTCCCTCTCCGCCGCCCGACGCGCCAACCGCCACGCCACACCGCCAGCCACTCGCAAATTGTGCACTGCCACCAGCCACACGTCCAACACGCCGCGCCGCCTCCGGCCACCCGCCAGGGGGCGCTCACGTCCGCGACAACAGCGCGGCCCGCCGGGCCGAACCGAACCGAACCGAGCCGCCGCTGCTCTGCACTCGGCACGGCCACACCCTGCTGCAGACCGGGCTCGTCTCTCTGTACGCGTCTGCCTGCGCATCAACACAACACGACCTTTTTTTTTTTTTTCTCTCTACCGCCATCCCTTCTTCTCGCGTTTTACTCGTTGTTGCAGCAGCGGCGCACACCTACACATCCACAGCCCCAGCCGAGCCGAGCCGGCCTCACCTCAGGGCCCGCCGCCAGCGTCTCCTCCTCGGGCACAGGTGCGGTGCTGTGGCCGCCCATCCAACCGCATTGCTGGCCGTCCAGCCGCCAGGCGTTCCCACTGCCGCGAGCCACGCCGCGCACCGACCCTGCTGCAGAAAACGAAGCATAGCCAGAGACCGACCGATACACAAAGCAAGCCGTCGCCTCGCCTCTTGTCCTTCCTGCCTTCCTTTCGCCCCCCCCCCCCCTCCTTTTTTTTTTTATTTTGTTTTCTTCTTTCTTTCTTTCTTTGGCCCTCTCTCCTTCCCGCCCCATGGCGGTTACGGCACCGCCTGCAGCGGCAGATTTTTTGCGCCCACACGCCTACTCCTACCACCATTAACCTTGCCCTGCCCATCAACGTCGCAGTCGAACCGACGCTTGCCAACACACTGCCCACGTTCCTTTCTCTTTTCGGCCTACGCCCATTACGCGCCGCCGCCACAGCACCTTCCCTTCCCACAACACACCGACGTCATCACACGCACCCACAAACAGGGGCCACGACCGTGTTCCTCGCCCACTCCCATCCCGCACGGTACGCACATTCCCAACTACTACCGCGCACCCTCCCTTTCCAATCTGTGTGTCTCTGTGTCTGTGTCCTGTGTCCTGTCCGCGCGTGACGCCTCTCAACATCCGCCGTCCCCCGTCCCGTTTTCGCCCCCATGCCGTCGTCGCGCCGCCTCCTCCCCGTCCACCGCCGCCCCTGTCCGCCCCGCACCACACCATACACCGCTGCTTGTCCCGGCCGTTGCCACCAAAGGCGCCGACCGCAAACGCGCCACGCCGCAGCCCCCGTGCGTCTCGCTCGCTTGCATCTCCGTGCCGACGCTGCCTCTCTTCCCGCTCGCACTCGACCTCGACAACACAGTCTTTGGCTCCGCCACTGCGTGTTCCGGTGGTACGCACGCTGCAACACGTATGTATTCGTTACCAGAGCGATGGCGAGGCATGACAGCATCTCTGTCTGACCAGAGAGTTATTTATCGTTGCTAGTCGGCGCTTGGACCGCGCCAGACGACAGTAGTGGCACGCACCGGGTCGCCAGGAACAGTTGTTATATATATTGTAGCGCGAGTCGGGAGAGGTAGTAGTCGGTCGACAGTAGTAGCGGGTGGACGGTTGTACTGAGCGGGCGTCGGCGGCGTGCTCTGCTCGTCTCGCGACTCTGGTCACGGTTCGGGACGATGTATAGTATATTGTGTTATAATCAAAAGGTAGTGTGAAGCTGCATTGCGCAAATCTGATAACGTATGTTCATTGTACTTATTTTGTTCAACAACAAAAGCCCCACTATTACTTTTTTCTAAAGCAACTTTTGTCTTTTAACGAAAAACATTCACTTTTTAAAGACTACTTCCTATGGCATTTCCCTCCAAGGAGTGCAATTAATTACCAGCCAGCACTCATTCATTGCACACAGCTGTGTAAGGGGTATCTACAATTGAGGAGCGGATATAAATGCAACTTTTTTGTTTTTTTTTTTTTTTTTGTGTGTTGTAACCTCCCCGCAAAATTTAAAATAATGGACAATGTTATTTACGGATGCTAATGGACATTGCGCTAATTGTAACCTCGCCCACAATGAGAGGTATTGAAAATGGCAACAAAAATGTGAAATTCGCAATCCGACTCAAATATAAATTCTTCACAACATTTAAAGTCCGTTCAGTGACAAGAAACTTCAATTGAGCCGAAATATCGGTCTTTGGCCCTGTGCAAAACAATCAGAATTAAAGTCTTACCTCAGAATAAATGGATGTCACATTTCTGCTCTTGTTGTTGCGCAGCGCTTGGAGGAACTGCATTGCAAATAATAATATTCTCTTTTTTTGTGATTTTAGTGAAATTTTTCTTCAAAGAAGTGGAATGAAATGGGAAGTGCAACGAACTCTTTAGTTCAATAAAACATTACATTTTTGAAAAATGCTTTTGAAATAAAAATTATTTTTGGGGAACTTGTTGGAGAATTAATTACAATAAATATAATTTTTCATTATCTAATGATTATATTAATTAACAGTATACCTCCTTCACCATCTTGACCAGTGTTGCCGACCGCCTACATCACACAACCGCACTCGGCTGCTACTACTGACCGACCGCTCTGCATGACGACTATTAGCGTACTGCACGCGACGACTACTGACAGAGTACAGCCCTCAACTAGACAGAGCTACAGACTCGCAACGACTGACTGACTGACTGACTGACTGACTGACTGACTGAGAACCGCTCGCAACACTCGCGCGGTCCAGCGCAAACTCTCTGGTCACAGATGCTACAATGTCTCGCCATCGCTGCTATGTTACATACGTGTTTCAGTGTCTTTTTCATTGGGGTAACGATCTTTGGCTCTTTTTATTCTGAATACAGGGCCAAAGGTCAACGCTGCTGCCCTTATACAATTTATCAGGTTCCATTATGTCTGTTGCAATGTTACATACGGTTCATTCTTTCATTAATATTATCGTTGGGTTTGTTTTGTAGGGACGTTAACATTCTGGCACATTTTTATTATCATCGGACTCTCTGCTATTTGTGCAGGGAGGTTATACCTGGGTCCATTTCCATTTCCATTTCCATTTACATTTTAATATTGATAGACTTTTTGTTTTCTTTTTTTGTTTCTTGTTGTTTTTCCTTCTTTTTTCTTGTTGTTTTTTTTTCTTTCTTTTTTTTTGTTTTGTTTTGTTTTTCCCGCTCTCACCACCACCGCCGCATCACGCCTTCCGTTTTCTTCTTGGTTTCTTTTCTGTTCTTCAACTGCTTCAACATCACCGCGCCCCATTTCCACACCACAGCCATCAGCCTCCAAGACGGGCAGGCGCAGTGTGCCATTTCCGGCGCACAAGCACACCCGTACGGTACTCTCCTCGCCCCCACGCCACCAACAACACAGCGACCACGCGGCTTTCAGGCATGGCATGGCACGGCACGGCACGGCACCGGCGAAATGCGCCGCCCCCGCCCCTCCGCGCATCCGTCCGTCTCGCCACGTTCACTGACAGCCGCGTCTGCGGCTACACCACGACAACCACAACACAACACCGCTCCCCTCCCTGGCAACTCATTGTTTTTCTCCTCCTCTTTTGCACAAACCACAACGCCGAGCACAGGCGCAAGCCACCCACACCGCGCCCCTCCCCGTCCCGTCTTTGGCCGCCGCTCCTCGTTTCCTCGTTTGCCCCCTCCCATCTCCCGAAATGCCATGCCAGCAGCGTTACGCATGCCCCTCCCCTGTCCACACAACACTACCGCCAAACGAACAGCCTTCCGGGCCACATGCAGGGCACGCCCACCTCCAAACACTGCCAATTCACGGACGCACGCACGCACACACACACACACACACACACACACACACACACACACACACACACACTTTCCCGACACCTTTCTGTACGGAGGGTGCGTCATCTCGACCGTGACAGAGTGACGCCAACTATCGACGATCCATTTCCCCCCACTGGTAAAACACGTCCACTAACACCTACATACATCATTCAAGTACACAGACAATAGCATACACACAATGGGAGGGCACACGAACATGGACGGCACGGCACTGTCACACACTCTTCCTCAGAACCAACCATACCAACAAACGTTACGTACAACCGGGAAAGCGAAAGCGAAAGCAAAAGCAAAAAGCAAAGGCCAATGCAGCCGTCAAAGGTAACGTTCACCACGGCAGACACTTGCAGCCGCGCCGCCGTTAAACGCATTTCAGTGCGGCTCCAATACGCCTCCGACACGGGAACGTTCCGTTGCTCTACGAATGCGTTTCTCCCCTTTTTCCCTTCCTCTCTCTTTTGCCCCCCCCCCCTCTGTCCTTTCCTCCTGCACTCTTGCCTCCTTCCTCACGTTCTGCCCAGACATTCGACCGATCAAAGTCAACCTGTCGTTACCGTTCTCAGCGCGACGGTGTACAACAGTATGACGGGTGTGCCCACGACTTCGGTTCAGTTGCGTGACGCCGGTCTATCGCGCCGATCGACAGTTACTCAGGGGGGCGACGGATCGGACCACGTCACCGACACACAAAACACTTTCAAACAAACAAATACATACCGGATGGACACAGACAAACACGTGTACAGACATTCGCCAAAAACGGCCGCCGCCGCCGCCGCCGTCGTCTAGCGTCGCGCTTACTGTACTGCACTGGACACGCGTGCATCTTGAATGACGACATCGGTGTGCGTGCGTCGTACGCAATCAGTCAGACACGGCTATCAAAAATCAGAGTCGAATGGTACATCATCGTGCGTGTCGCCGTACACGTACAGTACAATGCAACAACAATGCGTCTTCATGGCACGTTCATTTCAACGTCACTCACACACCTCCACGCTGCAGTTACGTCGCACCATTGTCAAACTCGGCGTACAGCAAAGGGAATAGTGGGCGGCAAACAAAAACCACAAAAAAAAACAACATTTCACATTTCACCCTCGCCATGTATGATGTGCAAAAAACAAACCCGCAAACGGCCGTCGTTACGGTGACACAAAAGTCGGCGATCGCACTGTCCCCCCTCGCAGACAGGTAACACACACACCAACAACACCAAATGGGTCAAAAACCACGCCAACGAGGCGTGCCACCATTCCACGCCACGGCGACCAACCTCGTGGCCGTACCCCGCGCAACACGCTTTGACGCGCCCCCCCACCCACAATCAAAATGCACACATACATCACAGCCGTCCACACAAACAACAACAACAATTCCGCCCTTCCCGCAAAAGGCAAGTTGGTGGCCCTGAAAAGGGCCGTTTTGCCGCTCTCGCAACGGAGGAGCATTCTCTCTCCATCCTTCCTTCCGTTCCAGAGCCACCTCCTTACTTGGAGCTCGTGTACTTGGTCACCGCCTTCGTGCCCTCGCTCACGGCGTGCTTGGCCAGCTCGCCAGGCAGCAACAGCCGCACAGCGGTCTGGATCTCGCGGGACGTGATGGTCGAGCGCTTGTTGTAGTGCGCCAGGCGAGAAGCCTCGGCCGCAATGCGCTCGAAAATGTCGTTCACGAAGCTGTTCATGATGCTCATCGCCTTCGACGAGATGCCCGTGTCAGGGTGCACCTGCTTCAGCACCTTGTAGATGTAGATGGCATAGCTCTCCTTCCTCTTGCGCTTCTTCTTCTTGTCGCCCTTCGAAATGTTCTTCTGCGCCTTGCCAGCCTTCTTGGCGGCCTTCCCGCTAGTCTTGGGCGGCATCTCGAACCAACGTACGGCGGCAGCAGCAACACCAGTAGCAAGCGCTCCGCTCTAGTCAGCGTCTCCCCACACAGTGGCACCCGCCGCCAGCCGCCGCCGCACCTTTACCAGCTCGCCCTGTTGCGGCCGCCGACCAATGGGGCGCGCGCGCAACCGGCCGCCGCACCCGAGCCCATAAAGCACCCCCACCCCTGTCACCACGGAGCCGCTGCGCCGTAAAAACAAGACGGTGCAGTGCTTCAGGTGTCAGGGCCTGAACCACATCGCTGCGCACTGCAACATGCCAGTGAGATGCAGGAAGTGCGCTGAGGCCCACGACACCAGGACATGCACACTCCAGCACACGGACCCACAAATAAGGTGCGCGCTGTGTGGCAAAAACCACACAGCGGGTTACCAAGGTTGTGAGGTCCACAAAAGACACTCACAGCAGGCAAAGGGCGCAAAGGCCGCCCCCCACACACGCAAACAGAACACCACAAACCCAACCACTCACACAAGAAAACAAAATACAACAACACACACAGACAAGGCCTGGGTAAAACCAAGGCCGGACACACCAAGGGCGACATATGCGGAAGTGGTTTCTCCCCTGAGGAACCATGAAAGCGTGGCCCAATCACCTCAACACCAGACACAACAAACAGAACAACACCGGGATATACACAGCACCAACGGCCAGGTCCACCACGACGGAGGAAGCTCTAGGGAACCCCACACACACTCCCCCCCCATGGATCAGTTGTTAGGCGTAATGGTGCAGACCATGAACCTCGTCATGGAAATGATGAAGGAATTCAGGGAAGCCCAGAAGCAGAACACACAGATCCTCGTTGCCCTCCAGGCAACAGTCCAGCAGTCGCTCCCCTCTGCGACTTCCTCAGTAGTTTCAAAACCCCATCATGGATAGACGACCAAACATCCATGGCCTGACAATGTGCGTCTTTAACGCAGACGGCATTGTTAACCAAGAGGTCGAGTTCAGAGAACTCATGAAGGAGTTCTCCATCGACATATGCATGATGGGGGAAACCCACTTAAAACCGGGAATAAAAGCGACAGTCCCCAACTATGTTACCTATCGCAAAGACAGGCCAACCCAAGGCGGAGGAGTGGCCATATACATAAAAAGAGGGATCCCCCACCACCAGGTATTCTTACCAGCTACCAATAAAATCGAAGCAGTGGCGGTGGAAGTAGCCACTGCCACTGGACCCCTAACAATCGTTGCAATCTACCGACCCCCACAAGACCAGATAGATGAGGGAGACATAGCTACTCTAGGGCAAATTGAAGGCAAACTCATAATAGGGGGCGACTTCAATGCCAAACATCCTGATTGGAATTCTAGAGTAACCTCCAGAGCAGGCGCCAGATTGCAACAACTAGCGCGCAACCACCACTTCGAAACCTGGGGTCCAGTCGAGCCCACACATTTTCCAAAAAATGGAAGCAGGCCCGACGTGTTGGACATAGCTCTCACTAGGAGGATTACGGGGTTTGTGACCGCGAGGACGATCAACAGAATGTCCTCCGACCACAACCCAGTGATCCTAGAGGTCGACGTGGGAGAATGGGTAGCACTCCCACGGTACCAGACGTCTTACAAACGTACAAACTGGGAGCGATACCGAGAAACTGTCGCCTCTGATATCACTCGCGCCCCGCCACCTACTGCCGAAACAGTAGAACAAGCGCTGCAAGACCTAACAGGCACCATCTTGCAGGCAGCGGAAGAAGCCACCCCTCCACAAAGGGATGGCCCGCCGCCGCAAATACAGCTCCCGGAACACTTGCTAGCTCAAATTCGACATAAGAACAGAGTGGCAAAAGAGTGGAAGATAACCAGAAACCAGGCCACAAGGAGGCTGCTCAATCGTCTACAGAGAGAATTGAAGGTAGCGCTCAATGAGCACAGAAACCAGCAATGGCAAAACCGCCTCTCAGCCCTCAAAGTAGACGATCACACACTTTGGCAAGCAACCAAACAATTCACAAGAAGACGCGCTAGGATGCCGCCACTGCATGGCGAGCGGGGTATGGCCTACAGCCATGCTGAAAAGGCCAACGCCCTCGCCGACACTTTCGAGAAGCAGTTCCAAGCGGCTGAACCCCAGGATGATGAGCATGAAAGAGTGGTCCGTCGTCAACTGGCTGTCTTCCTCAATGCTGAGGAGGACCCAGAAGACGAACCCACAGTTTTTGCCCCCGAAGACGTGGCAAAAGTAATTAGGTACCTCCCCTCCAAAAAGGCGCCAGGACATGACAATGTCACCAACCAGTTGGTCAAAAACCTCCCACCCACGGCGATCGAACACCTCGCGAACGTCTTCAACGAGATTACTCGTACCCGCGAGTTCCCAGCTTGCTGGAAACACGCGGAAGTGGTCGCAATACACAAACCAGGGAAAGACCCTCTGTTCCCGCAGCACTACAGGCCGATTAGCCTCTTGCCAACTCTCAGCAAGATCTACGAGCGCCTCCTGCTAAGACCCATACAAGAACACATCACCAGAGAGCAAATTCTGCCGGATTTCCAATTCGGATTCCGGCAGAACCACTCTGCCCCACAACAGATCATGAGAGTGGTTGAAGCAGCCACAGAGGGCTTCAACCACAGAGGCTACTGCGGGATAGTGCTACTTGACGTAGCCAAGGCCTTTGACTCAGTATGGCATAGAGGGCTACTCTACAAGTTGTACACCCAAGGGTTCCCCGGGAGTATAGTTAAACAGATTAAAAGCTATCTCTCGAACAGAACTTTCTCTGTCAAAGTAGAAACGTCCACCTCCACCAGAAGGCGTATTCGTGCTGGGGTGCCACAGGGATCGGTCCTGGGGCCCGTTTTGTACAGTCTGTACACTGCGGACACTCCAACGGCCCCCCTGGTGCACACTGCACAGTACGCTGACGATACAGCCTTCTACACAAGAAACGCGAACAAGGACCTGGTCATCCGTAGGCTACAAAGGGTTTTAGATGACACAGAAACTTGGGCCCGTCGCTGGCGAATCACCATCAATTCTGAAAAGACGCAGGCGATGCTGATCACCCGTAGGCTCGGAAGGCGCGAACCTCCTCAACGGCCCCCCCTCCACCTTCACCTAAACGGAACCCAACTCCCCTGGCGCAGAACCGCCAAGTACCTTGGCGTAACCTTGGACTCTCGTCTTACGTGGAAACCCCACATAGACGAGGTCCATAGGAAGGTCTGTGCCAGAATGTCCATCCTGTACCCAATCCTCAACTCATCCAGCTCCCTTTCCTGCTCAGTAGGAGTGAACGTGTACCAGGCCCTGATCCGGCCAGTCATGGAATACGCGTGTCCTGTCTGGGGATACGCGGCGAAGCAGCACCTGGACAAACTCCAGAGGCTGCAGAACCGCGCCCTCAGGAGGGCACTGCGTTTACCCCTTGGATTCCCTATCGACGATTTGCATGCCGCTGCGGAAATCCCACTACTGAGAGAGCGTTTTCAAGACCTGGCAAGGGCCTTCTATGAAGGTACTTCCAGGTCGGGAAATGCTCTCATCCACTCCCTAGGTCGGTATGACATGTCCCGCGATAAACACAATCGCCCCATGACGATCTTCGACGACTAAGTCGAAGAGAAAAATCCCAATACCCATTCCCAAATCCTACTCCTACCCAAAATGCTACAATTATCTCGCCAAACCTCAGGCAAGTACCAGACCCACACAGAACAAACATCACAAATCACAGACATCAAAAAAGTACAGAAATAATCACACACACAAGTACACAGGGGAGTAAAAGCCGAAAGGCTACAAACTCCCCCTCACACTTCCCCAAAGAGGGGAAAGTATTAGATGTAAGCAGCAGGCTGCGCCGGCACGCACTCCGCTGCTCGACTCGCTGCCGCTCGCACCGGTCGTTTTCGTTTCCTTCTCGTGTGCACCGTCGCTAGCCCATCGCCATGTCCGGACGCGGAAAGGGAGGCAAAGTCAAGGGCAAGTCAAAGTCCCGCTCAAGCAGGGCTGGGCTCCAGTTCCCGGTCGGCAGAATCCACCGCCTCCTGCGCAAGGGAAACTACGCAGAGCGCGTCGGCGCCGGGGCGCCCGTCTACCTCGCCGCCGTCATGGAGTACCTCGCGGCTGAGGTGCTCGAGCTGGCCGGAAACGCGGCCCGCGACAACAAGAAGACGCGCATCATCCCGCGCCACCTGCAGCTTGCCATCCGCAACGACGAGGAGCTCAACAAGCTCCTGTCGGGCGTCACCATCGCACAGGGTGGTGTCCTACCCAACATCCAGGCCGTCCTGCTGCCAAAGAAGACCGAGAAGAAGGCCTAAAGGAGGCCAGGCAATCGCAGCGCCGCGTGCTCCCCTGCACGCAACGCGCTTTGCCGGCTCGGCTCGGCCCGGCCCACAACAATCGGCCCTTTTCAGGGCCACCACACAAACCTACGTCCAAAGCAAAATTTCAGTCGTCCTCGCCGCACCTTGTTTTGTTTCAACTTTGCACTTTCACAGCACAGCCGCCGCCGGCGCACGTCCGCCATCTTGTCGTCCACACAGCCCGCACACACACACACACACACACACACACACACACACACACACACACACACATTTTGCACGGTCGCAGAGTCGCCTTCCAAACGACAACGGCAGCAATAATGACCATTGTTAAAGGGAGGCGTGTCGACACACCGCCCTCCACTCCCGCGCGCAACGGCCGTCGACACGAACGAAACAGCTGATCCGGCCGCCTATGCCCACACGCCTTGCCTCGGAAACCCCAACGCCGCCGCAAACACACAGAGCCAAACCACGCAAGCAAATAATTACCGCCTCTCTCGCACAACAACACACAGCCCGCCATCTCCGTCGCGATCGATACAAAGACACACAATAACAAACACAAACGAAGCAGCTCCACACACAGCCAGCCACATGACACGTTTCCTTTCCTTCTCCCCTCCCAGCCACATCACGTCGCTCAAACGGAAAGAAAGAAAGAAACAAACAAACAAACAAACAAACAAACAAACGAACAACACAGCGCACACACACGCAGCAACAACAACAACAACAACACAGACTCTTTCGCACTTTTCAACTTCCGAACAGTGTGGTGGCCCTGAAAAGGGCCGTTTTCTAGTCTCTCCCACCCACAAGCACGGCCGCGGGAAGGCCAGCGCCCGCTGCGACGCAGCCTAACCGCCGAAACCGTACAGGGTGCGCCCCTGCCTCTTCAGGGCGTACACCACGTCCATGGCCGTCACAGTCTTGCGCTTGGCGTGCTCAGTGTACGTCACCGCGTCGCGGATCACGTTCTCCAGGAACACCTTCAGCACCCCGCGGGTCTCCTCGTAGATCAGACCAGAGATGCGCTTCACGCCGCCCCTGCGAGCCAGGCGGCGGATGGCGGGCTTCGTGATGCCCTGGATGTTGTCGCGCAACACCTTGCGGTGCCGCTTGGCGCCACCCTTGCCGAGCCCCTTTCCTCCCTTGCCGCGGCCTGTCATCCTTCCTTCCTCGGGCAAAGCAAAACGTGCACAAACAGCAGCTGCAGCGGCTGGCGAGTCGGCTACGGTCTGCGCCCAGCGCGCCCGCCGCCCCCCTATATAGACTCTGGCCCGCCCTCCCCCCACCACGCGCAACCGAGGGCATATAAGCGCAGCACGGAGGCGCGCGGGCCCGTTGTCAAGGCAGCACCGGACGCCGCGCCGCACCTAACCTCCACGCACGCCGCTCCGCTACCGCCAACGCTACCGCCATGGCCCGCACAAAGCAAACGGCCCGCAAGTCCACCGGCGGAAAGGCGCCGCGCAAACAGCTCGCCACCAAGGCGGCGAGGAAGAGCGCGCCCGCCACCGGAGGCGTCAAGAAGCCCCACCGCTACAGGCCGGGCACCGTCGCCCTGCGAGAAATCAGGCGCTACCAGAAGAGCACAGAGCTGCTCATCCGCAAGCTGCCATTCCAGCGCCTAGTGCGCGAGATCGCCCAGGACTTCAAGACCGACCTGCGCTTCCAGAGCTCCGCAGTCATGGCCCTGCAGGAGGCCAGCGAGGCCTACCTCGTCGGCCTCTTCGAAGACACCAACCTGTGCGCAATCCACGCCAAGCGCGTCACCATCATGCCCAAGGACATCCAGCTCGCGCGCCGCATCCGCGGCGAGCGCGCCTAAACCGCGCCGCGGCACCGCACCGCACAAACAAAAACGGCCCTTTTCAGGGCCACTAACATCTCTCCGTCGCGAGCAAACTTTGTCGGTCGCCTGCCTCTCGCCCCGCAACCCAAAAACAAAAACCACCACTTCCCGTCCGTCCGCCACACACACCCGCTCACTCTGCCTGCCTGCTAGCAGCGCGCAACAATCACACATCATCCCTCCCCGGCGCTCAAAGCGCACAATACCCAACGGCCGACGTCACACCGCACGGGTGGCTGGCCGGCCGCCGCTTTCGTTTCGAAAACAAAAAAATCCCGCACTCCACTCCGACGGCCAACGGCCAGGCAGGCGCGCTCGCTCGCTCTACACGCCACCGAAATCCCCGCCGACTCCTTCCACATCTCAACGTGCCCCCCGTTGCAAAACATAACACACACAAAGAAACAAAACAAAGACCAGACACGACTAGACAAGACACACATCCGAGAAGAACGAACGCAGGCAAGCCAACCAACGTATTCAAACAAAACAACGTGACAGAAAACCAACCGTCGGCCGCCGCCACAAACACGGCGACAATCAACCACGACAACAACAACACCGCTTACCGCTACCGCCGCCCACACCCGCCACCGACCCCCGCAATCAAACCACCACGGCACGCAAACAGCATCCCCACGGGCATACAGACAGACACCCACACCAAACGCAACACGACAATCAAAACCTTCCCCGACGTGCTTTGATGGCCCTGAGAAGGGCCGTTTTGGGCCGCGCGTCTCTTGCGCGCCACTAGACGACGACGGGGGGTGGGGACGACGGGGTCAAGCGCCAAACCCTTCCTTTCCCATCTCTTTCTCCTCTACTCTACTCTACTTCTTCTTCTTGGGCGAAGCCTTCGCCTTAGACGGCGTCGTCGCCTTCTTCGGGCGCGGCGCCTTCGGCTTCTTCGTCGGAACCTTGGCGGCCTTCTTCGCCTTCGACGGCGACTTGGCCTTGGCCGGCTTGGCCGCAGCCGCCTTCTTCGCACCCGCGGGAGCGGCCGACGCCGCAGACGCCTTCTTGGCGGCGCCCGCCTTCCGACCGGTCGCCGCCTTCACGCCACCAGCCTTCTTTGCGCCGGCCGCACGGGCGCCCTTCTTCTCCTTGCTGGCCGGAGCGGCGCGCTTCTTCTTGGCACCGCCAGCACGAGCCTTGCCGCCCTCGGCCGCCCCCCCGCCGCCGGCGCCGGCAAGCTTGAACGAGCCGGACGCGCCCTTCCCCTTCGTCTGCACCAGCTCGCCCGCCACGACGGCCGACTTGAGGTACTTCTTGATAAACGGCGCCAGCTTCTCCGCGTCCAGCTTGTAGTGCGCGGCTATGTACTTCTTGATCGCCTGCAGCGACGACCCGCCGCGCTCCTTCAGACTCTTGATGGCGGCCGTCACCATCTCAGAGGTGCGCGGGTGCGCAGGCTTGGCGCGCGGCTTCTTCGCAGACGACGCAGACTTGGCCTTCTTCGTAGTGCCGGTGGCGGCGGGTGCCGCAGCAGTCTCGTTCGTAGCCGCCTGATCTGCCATTTCGACGACGCGCGTAACACACAGCGAGAGCGAGAGCGAGAGCGAGCGGGACGGCAGGCACGCAAGCACAGCACAGCACGGCAGAGCAGAGCAGAGAATCACAAGGGCCCAGCCAGTGTCGCGGGCGGGCGCGGACGGCCGAGAGAGCGGCCGCCACTCTGCGCGCCGCCGCGCCGCGCCTCCCGCGCTTGCTACCGCCCAACGTCCGACAGCCTGTGCGGAGCAGCCCCAAAGCTGCGCCACAACCGCCCGCGCCTTTCAAACCACCGAGGATGGGGCTACACACAGCCACACCACAGTCGCCAACCAGTCGCCACGGCAGCGCCGCAAACCACGGCCAAACTGCAGCTACCGCGCGCTACAGCCTGGGTCGGCCCGCCGAGAATCGCCGCCCCCGCCCAAATGCCGCCCCCACAGCCCCAGCCGACGACCCGCCACAATGGCCAAACCTTCGGCAAAACTCCCACACCGTCGCCGCGGCAGCCCGGCCAGCGCGGCCGGCGCCACAGCCACACAAGCCGAGGCGTGCGGCGATGACGGCCGTGCAAACGCGCCTCCGCCGCCCCATCGCCTTCCGTCGCCCTCCCGCCGTTTCCCGATCGGCCCGCAGCCGTCGGGCCACATCGCGCGCCGTCCTCCTCCTCTCGCCCGCCAACATTCACAGCCGTTTCTCAACAATTGCCCGCCGCAAACGGACGCCGCCTGCGCAACAGGCGCCGCCGCCCCTCGCCGCTTCCGACCCAACCCCTCGACCGAGGCAAACCGCAATCCGAATCTACAGACCAACCCAATCTGCCGTCAGCACACACGACAGCCGACCTTACACGTTGCGCGTTACACATTACGTTTACACGTCTAGGTTAGGTTCGGTTAGGTTAGGTGGACGTGGGTTAGGTTAAGGGGACTTGGGTTAGGTTAAGCGTCAAACTTAGGTTAAGCATTCAAACACGTCAGGCGTCAGAGGTTAGGTTAGGTTAGGTTACGTTAGGTTACGTTACACGTTAGGTTAAGGGGTCAGTGCTAGGTTAAGAAGCGTCAAACGTAGGTTAAAAAAGCGTTCAAAACGTGAGGCGTGAGCCGCCGGACAGCTTACCTTACGTAGACGTTTGGGGCTCACAGGCTGAGCTCACCTCACCACACCACAGGTTAGGTTCGGTTCGGTTCGCTCGGCTCAGCGTAAAGCGCCGAGGTCAGGGTTACGTTCGTTCACCTTCGGGCGCCACACTTTCGGTTGAAAGGTCGCGACGGGACGACGTCGGCAGGCACCGCCGCAAACGGACAAAAACGTACAGACGACGTCGAAAACCGCCGACAGACGGGGGAGCAGCACGACCACGACCAGATACCGAGCGCGAACGAGACGCACGCGAACCACCCCCACCGGCCAAAGGGCACCACACAACAACCCAGAGCACCACGTGTCGACACCACAGCAACCCGCCGCTCACGCGACATGGCTGGCACCGAAGGGCAACCGCCCGCAACTGCGCTTTCCGCGCCGGCCCGGATGCACGTCGTGCTACAACAACACCACTACCGTACACAGCCGCTGTTCACAACATCACTATCATGCGCGCCCGCGGCTCGCCGCCGTCGCAGTCGCAGCCCCAACGCCAGCACTTTTGCACCACCATTCACACGCACCGCAACACAGCTCGCCGACACAGCCGAACAAAACAAACACCACACAACAACAGCAACAACGCCGCCGCCTCTACTCGTGCCGGCGACCCACCCCGCCGATGGCGCACCTTTCGCCAGCCGGCAATCGACACACACGCACGCACCCACCCACCCCCCGGGGCCCAGTGCAAAAAAAAACACACAAAAACAAAAACAAAAAAAAAACAACACAAACGACACGGGAAGCGCACACCGCCACTTCGCGCGCACGCCACCAACCAGTCGTCGTCTCAAAATAACAAACACAAACAAAATAAACTAACAACTAGGGCAACACAAAACAAAAACGCCTCGCACGAACCGCCCACAAAAAGGACAAGCACACGCACAGCCTCTGCTGACGACCACGACGCAGCGGCACGCTGCTCCTGTCCCGCGCCCCGCGCCCCGCGCCCCACTCGATTCACAACTCACGCGACACCGTCAACGACGGGCTCGCTTCCCGCAACCTACCACCTTTCCGCCACGACGCACAGCCCCAGCCCCACCCGACCCGACGACGCCCGTGGCAACGACTGCACTTTCACCACCGCCTCCCCCTTCCCCCCCAAAACACACACACACACACAGCCAGCCAAAAACGCACTCGCGACCCACACATGCACGTGCATCGGCACACGCCAACCAGTCAACGTCGACAACCACACGCAAGGCTCGAAACGAAACCGGCGTCCTTCCACGTTGCCATCAAGCTACCTACACGACACAAGACACAAGGAACAAACACAACAGCCGGCCCCACTAATTCCCACTCTCACGCCGCAAAAAGCACACCGAAACCGCCAAACGCACGCACATTCCCCTTCGCACTGACACCGACCGGCTCGCTACCACACACCTCTCGGCAGCCGTTTCACGCCAATTCGCCACACCGCCCACACAGTCGACAAGCGCCCGCCCTGTACGGCACACGCAACGACGCAGCGCAGCAAAGGGCGCCCGCAACACATACCTCTCCTCTCTCTCCCTCTCCGCCGCCCGACGCGCCAACCGCCACGCCACACCGCCAGCCACTCGCAAATTGTGCACTGCCACCAGCCACACGTCCAACACGCCGCGCCGCCTCCGGCCACCCGCCAGGGGGCGCTCACGTCCGCGACAACAGCGCGGCCCGCCGGGCCGAACCGAACCGAACCGAGCCGCCGCTGCTCTGCACTCGGCACGGCCACACCCTGCTGCAGACCGGGCTCGTCTCTCTGTACGCGTCTGCCTGCGCATCAACACAACACGACCTTTTTTTTTTTTTCTCTCTACCGCCATCCCTTCTTCTCGCGTTTTACTCGTTGTTGCAGCAGCGGCGCACACCTACACATCCACAGCCCCAGCCGAGCCGAGCCGGCCTCACCTCAGGGCCCGCCGCCAGCGTCTCCTCCTCGGGCACAGGTGCGGTGCTGTGGCCGCCCATCCAACCGCATTGCTGGCCGTCCAGCCGCCAGGCGTTCCCACTGCCGCGAGCCACGCCGCGCACCGACCCTGCTGCAGAAAACGAAGCATAGCCAGAGACCGACCGATACACAAAGCAAGCCGTCGCCTCGCCTCTTGTCCTTCCTGCCTTCCTTTCGCCCCCCCCCCCCTCCTTTTTTTTTTTATTTTGTTTTCTTCTTTCTTTCTTTCTTTGGCCCTCTCTCCTTCCCGCCCCATGGCGGTTACGGCACCGCCTGCAGCGGCAGATTTTTTGCGCCCACACGCCTACTCCTACCACCATTAACCTTGCCCTGCCCATCAACGTCGCAGTCGAACCGACGCTTGCCAACACACTGCCCACGTTCCTTTCTCTTTTCGGCCTACGCCCATTACGCGCCGCCGCCACAGCACCTTCCCTTCCCACAACACACCGACGTCATCACACGCACCCACAAACAGGGGCCACGACCGTGTTCCTCGCCCACTCCCATCCCGCACGGTACGCACATTCCCAACTACTACCGCGCACCCTCCCTTTCCAATCTGTGTGTCTCTGTGTCTGTGTCCTGTGTCCTGTCCGCGCGTGACGCCTCTCAACATCCGCCGTCCCCCGTCCCGTTTTCGCCCCCATGCCGTCGTCGCGCCGCCTCCTCCCCGTCCACCGCCGCCCCTGTCCGCCCCGCACCACACCATACACCGCTGCTTGTCCCGGCCGTTGCCACCAAAGGCGCCGACCGCAAACGCGCCACGCCGCAGCCCCCGTGCGTCTCGCTCGCTTGCATCTCCGTGCCGACGCTGCCTCTCTTCCCGCTCGCACTCGACCTCGACAACACAGTCTTTGGCTCCGCCACTGCGTGTTCCGGTGGTACGCACGCTGCAACACGTATG
The DNA here is from genome assembly GCF_021461385.2 of Schistocerca piceifrons. NCBI lineage: Eukaryota > Metazoa > Arthropoda > Insecta > Orthoptera > Acrididae > Schistocerca > Schistocerca piceifrons. The sequence continues at coordinate 28,840 of NW_025727225.1, read as the reverse complement.
TATTCGTTACCAGAGCGATGGCGAGGCATGACAGCATCTCTGTCTGACCAGAGAGTTATTTATCGTTGCTAGTCGGCGCTTGGACCGCGCCAGACGACAGTAGTGGCACGCACCGGGTCGCCAGGAACAGTTGTTATATATATTGTAGCGCGAGTCGGGAGAGGTAGTAGTCGGTCGACAGTAGTAGCGGGTGGACGGTTGTACTGAGCGGGCGTCGGCGGCGTGCTCTGCTCGTCTCGCGACTCTGGTCACGGTTCGGGACGATGTATAGTATATTGTGTTATAATCAAAAGGTAGTGTGAAGCTGCATTGCGCAAATCTGATAACGTATGTTCATTGTACTTATTTTGTTCAACAACAAAAGCCCCACTATTACTTTTTTCTAAAGCAACTTTTGTCTTTTAACGAAAAACATTCACTTTTTAAAGACTACTTCCTATGGCATTTCCCTCCAAGGAGTGCAATTAATTACCAGCCAGCACTCATTCATTGCACACAGCTGTGTAAGGGGTATCTACAATTGAGGAGCGGATATAAATGCAACTTTTTTGTTTTTTTTTTTTTTTTTGTGTGTTGTAACCTCCCCGCAAAATTTAAAATAATGGACAATGTTATTTACGGATGCTAATGGACATTGCGCTAATTGTAACCTCGCCCACAATGAGAGGTATTGAAAATGGCAACAAAAATGTGAAATTCGCAATCCGACTCAAATATAAATTCTTCACAACATTTAAAGTCCGTTCAGTGACAAGAAACTTCAATTGAGCCGAAATATCGGTCTTTGGCCCTGTGCAAAACAATCAGAATTAAAGTCTTACCTCAGAATAAATGGATGTCACATTTCTGCTCTTGTTGTTGCGCAGCGCTTGGAGGAACTGCATTGCAAATAATAATATTCTCTTTTTTTGTGATTTTAGTGAAATTTTTCTTCAAAGAAGTGGAATGAAATGGGAAGTGCAACGAACTCTTTAGTTCAATAAAACATTACATTTTTGAAAAATGCTTTTGAAATAAAAATTATTTTTGGGGAACTTGTTGGAGAATTAATTACAATAAATATAATTTTTCATTATCTAATGATTATATTAATTAACAGTATACCTCCTTCACCATCTTGACCAGTGTTGCCGACCGCCTACATCACACAACCGCACTCGGCTGCTACTACTGACCGACCGCTCTGCATGACGACTATTAGCGTACTGCACGCGACGACTACTGACAGAGTACAGCCCTCAACTAGACAGAGCTACAGACTCGCAACGACTGACTGACTGACTGACTGACTGACTGACTGACTGAGAACCGCTCGCAACACTCGCGCGGTCCAGCGCAAACTCTCTGGTCACAGATGCTACAATGTCTCGCCATCGCTGCTATGTTACATACGTGTTTCAGTGTCTTTTTCATTGGGGTAACGATCTTTGGCTCTTTTTATTCTGAATACAGGGCCAAAGGTCAACGCTGCTGCCCTTATACAATTTATCAGGTTCCATTATGTCTGTTGCAATGTTACATACGGTTCATTCTTTCATTAATATTATCGTTGGGTTTGTTTTGTAGGGACGTTAACATTCTGGCACATTTTTATTATCATCGGACTCTCTGCTATTTGTGCAGGGAGGTTATACCTGGGTCCATTTCCATTTCCATTTCCATTTACATTTTAATATTGATAGACTTTTTGTTTTCTTTTTTTGTTTCTTGTTGTTTTTCCTTCTTTTTTCTTGTTGTTTTTTTTTCTTTCTTTTTTTTTGTTTTGTTTTGTTTTTCCCGCTCTCACCACCACCGCCGCATCACGCCTTCCGTTTTCTTCTTGGTTTCTTTTCTGTTCTTCAACTGCTTCAACATCACCGCGCCCCATTTCCACACCACAGCCATCAGCCTCCAAGACGGGCAGGCGCAGTGTGCCATTTCCGGCGCACAAGCACACCCGTACGGTACTCTCCTCGCCCCCACGCCACCAACAACACAGCGACCACGCGGCTTTCAGGCATGGCATGGCACGGCACGGCACGGCACCGGCGAAATGCGCCGCCCCCGCCCCTCCGCGCATCCGTCCGTCTCGCCACGTTCACTGACAGCCGCGTCTGCGGCTACACCACGACAACCACAACACAACACCGCTCCCCTCCCTGGCAACTCATTGTTTTTCTCCTCCTCTTTTGCACAAACCACAACGCCGAGCACAGGCGCAAGCCACCCACACCGCGCCCCTCCCCGTCCCGTCTTTGGCCGCCGCTCCTCGTTTCCTCGTTTGCCCCCTCCCATCTCCCGAAATGCCATGCCAGCAGCGTTACGCATGCCCCTCCCCTGTCCACACAACACTACCGCCAAACGAACAGCCTTCCGGGCCACATGCAGGGCACGCCCACCTCCAAACACTGCCAATTCACGGACGCACGCACGCACACACACACACACACACACACACACACACACACACACACACACACACTTTCCCGACACCTTTCTGTACGGAGGGTGCGTCATCTCGACCGTGACAGAGTGACGCCAACTATCGACGATCCATTTCCCCCCACTGGTAAAACACGTCCACTAACACCTACATACATCATTCAAGTACACAGACAATAGCATACACACAATGGGAGGGCACACGAACATGGACGGCACGGCACTGTCACACACTCTTCCTCAGAACCAACCATACCAACAAACGTTACGTACAACCGGGAAAGCGAAAGCGAAAGCAAAAGCAAAAAGCAAAGGCCAATGCAGCCGTCAAAGGTAACGTTCACCACGGCAGACACTTGCAGCCGCGCCGCCGTTAAACGCATTTCAGTGCGGCTCCAATACGCCTCCGACACGGGAACGTTCCGTTGCTCTACGAATGCGTTTCTCCCCTTTTTCCCTTCCTCTCTCTTTTGCCCCCCCCCCCTCTGTCCTTTCCTCCTGCACTCTTGCCTCCTTCCTCACGTTCTGCCCAGACATTCGACCGATCAAAGTCAACCTGTCGTTACCGTTCTCAGCGCGACGGTGTACAACAGTATGACGGGTGTGCCCACGACTTCGGTTCAGTTGCGTGACGCCGGTCTATCGCGCCGATCGACAGTTACTCAGGGGGGCGACGGATCGGACCACGTCACCGACACACAAAACACTTTCAAACAAACAAATACATACCGGATGGACACAGACAAACACGTGTACAGACATTCGCCAAAAACGGCCGCCGCCGCCGCCGCCGTCGTCTAGCGTCGCGCTTACTGTACTGCACTGGACACGCGTGCATCTTGAATGACGACATCGGTGTGCGTGCGTCGTACGCAATCAGTCAGACACGGCTATCAAAAATCAGAGTCGAATGGTACATCATCGTGCGTGTCGCCGTACACGTACAGTACAATGCAACAACAATGCGTCTTCATGGCACGTTCATTTCAACGTCACTCACACACCTCCACGCTGCAGTTACGTCGCACCATTGTCAAACTCGGCGTACAGCAAAGGGAATAGTGGGCGGCAAACAAAAACCACAAAAAAAAACAACATTTCACATTTCACCCTCGCCATGTATGATGTGCAAAAAACAAACCCGCAAACGGCCGTCGTTACGGTGACACAAAAGTCGGCGATCGCACTGTCCCCCCTCGCAGACAGGTAACACACACACCAACAACACCAAATGGGTCAAAAACCACGCCAACGAGGCGTGCCACCATTCCACGCCACGGCGACCAACCTCGTGGCCGTACCCCGCGCAACACGCTTTGACGCGCCCCCCCACCCACAATCAAAATGCACACATACATCACAGCCGTCCACACAAACAACAACAACAATTCCGCCCTTCCCGCAAAAGGCAAGTTGGTGGCCCTGAAAAGGGCCGTTTTGCCGCTCTCGCAACGGAGGAGCATTCTCTCTCCATCCTTCCTTCCGTTCCAGAGCCACCTCCTTACTTGGAGCTCGTGTACTTGGTCACCGCCTTCGTGCCCTCGCTCACGGCGTGCTTGGCCAGCTCGCCAGGCAGCAACAGCCGCACAGCGGTCTGGATCTCGCGGGACGTGATGGTCGAGCGCTTGTTGTAGTGCGCCAGGCGAGAAGCCTCGGCCGCAATGCGCTCGAAAATGTCGTTCACGAAGCTGTTCATGATGCTCATCGCCTTCGACGAGATGCCCGTGTCAGGGTGCACCTGCTTCAGCACCTTGTAGATGTAGATGGCATAGCTCTCCTTCCTCTTGCGCTTCTTCTTCTTGTCGCCCTTCGAAATGTTCTTCTGCGCCTTGCCAGCCTTCTTGGCGGCCTTCCCGCTAGTCCTGGGCGGCATCTCGAACCAACGTACGGCGGCAGCAGCAACACCAGTAGCAAGCGCTCCGCTCTAGTCAGCGTCTCCCCACACAGTGGCACCCGCCGCCAGCCGCCGCCGCACCTTTACCAGCTCGCCCTGTTGCGGCCGCCGACCAATGGGGCGCGCGCGCAACCGGCCGCCGCACCCGAGCCCATAAAGCACCCCCACCCCGGCTGCGCCGGCACGCACTCCGCTGCTCGACTCGCTGCCGCTCGCACCGGTCGTTTTCGTTTCCTTCTCGTGTGCACCGTCGCTAGCCCATCGCCATGTCCGGACGCGGAAAGGGAGGCAAAGTCAAGGGCAAGTCAAAGTCCCGCTCAAGCAGGGCTGGGCTCCAGTTCCCGGTCGGCAGAATCCACCGCCTCCTGCGCAAGGGAAACTACGCAGAGCGCGTCGGCGCCGGGGCGCCCGTCTACCTCGCCGCCGTCATGGAGTACCTCGCGGCTGAGGTGCTCGAGCTGGCCGGAAACGCGGCCCGCGACAACAAGAAGACGCGCATCATCCCGCGCCACCTGCAGCTTGCCATCCGCAACGACGAGGAGCTCAACAAGCTCCTGTCGGGCGTCACCATCGCACAGGGTGGTGTCCTACCCAACATCCAGGCCGTCCTGCTGCCAAAGAAGACCGAGAAGAAGGCCTAAAGGAGGCCAGGCAATCGCAGCGCCGCGTGCTCCCCTGCACGCAACGCGCTTTGCCGGCTCGGCTCGGCCCGGCCCACAACAATCGGCCCTTTTCAGGGCCACCACACAAACCTACGTCCAAAGCAAAATTTCAGTCGTCCTCGCCGCACCTTGTTTTGTTTCAACTTTGCACTTTCACAGCACAGCCGCCGCCGGCGCACGTCCGCCATCTTGTCGTCCACACAGCCCGCACACACACACACACACACACACACACACACACACACACACACACACACATTTTGCACGGTCGCAGAGTCGCCTTCCAAACGACAACGGCAGCAATAATGACCATTGTTAAAGGGAGGCGTGTCGACACACCGCCCTCCACTCCCGCGCGCAACGGCCGTCGACACGAACGAAACAGCTGATCCGGCCGCCTATGCCCACACGCCTTGCCTCGGAAACCCCAACGCCGCCGCAAACACACAGAGCCAAACCACGCAAGCAAATAATTACCGCCTCTCTCGCACAACAACACACAGCCCGCCATCTCCGTCGCGATCGATACAAAGACACACAATAACAAACACAAACGAAGCAGCTCCACACACAGCCAGCCACATGACACGTTTCCTTTCCTTCTCCCCTCCCAGCCACATCACGTCGCTCAAACGGAAAGAAAGAAAGAAACAAACAAACAAACAAACAAACAAACAAACGAACAACACAGCGCACACACACGCAGCAACAACAACAACAACAACACAGACTCTTTCGCACTTTTCAACTTCCGAACAGTGTGGTGGCCCTGAAAAGGGCCGTTTTCTAGTCTCTCCCACCCACAAGCACGGCCGCGGGAAGGCCAGCGCCCGCTGCGACGCAGCCTAACCGCCGAAACCGTACAGGGTGCGCCCCTGCCTCTTCAGGGCGTACACCACGTCCATGGCCGTCACAGTCTTGCGCTTGGCGTGCTCAGTGTACGTCACCGCGTCGCGGATCACGTTCTCCAGGAACACCTTCAGCACCCCGCGGGTCTCCTCGTAGATCAGACCAGAGATGCGCTTCACGCCGCCCCTGCGAGCCAGGCGGCGGATGGCGGGCTTCGTGATGCCCTGGATGTTGTCGCGCAACACCTTGCGGTGCCGCTTGGCGCCACCCTTGCCGAGCCCCTTTCCTCCCTTGCCGCGGCCTGTCATCCTTCCTTCCTCGGGCAAAGCAAAACGTGCACAAACAGCAGCTGCAGCGGCTGGCGAGTCGGCTACGGTCTGCGCCCAGCGCGCCCGCCGCCCCCCTATATAGACTCTGGCCCGCCCTCCCCCCACCACGCGCAACCGAGGGCATATAAGCGCAGCACGGAGGCGCGCGGGCCCGTTGTCAAGGCAGCACCGGACGCCGCGCCGCACCTAACCTCCACGCACGCCGCTCCGCTACCGCCAACGCTACCGCCATGGCCCGCACAAAGCAAACGGCCCGCAAGTCCACCGGCGGAAAGGCGCCGCGCAAACAGCTCGCCACCAAGGCGGCGAGGAAGAGCGCGCCCGCCACCGGAGGCGTCAAGAAGCCCCACCGCTACAGGCCGGGCACCGTCGCCCTGCGAGAAATCAGGCGCTACCAGAAGAGCACAGAGCTGCTCATCCGCAAGCTGCCATTCCAGCGCCTAGTGCGCGAGATCGCCCAGGACTTCAAGACCGACCTGCGCTTCCAGAGCTCCGCAGTCATGGCCCTGCAGGAGGCCAGCGAGGCCTACCTCGTCGGCCTCTTCGAAGACACCAACCTGTGCGCAATCCACGCCAAGCGCGTCACCATCATGCCCAAGGACATCCAGCTCGCGCGCCGCATCCGCGGCGAGCGCGCCTAAACCGCGCCGCGGCACCGCACCGCACAAACAAAAACGGCCCTTTTCAGGGCCACTAACATCTCTCCGTCGCGAGCAAACTTTGTCGGTCGCCTGCCTCTCGCCCCGCAACCCAAAAACAAAAACCACCACTTCCCGTCCGTCCGCCACACACACCCGCTCACTCTGCCTGCCTGCTAGCAGCGCGCAACAATCACACATCATCCCTCCCCGGCGCTCAAAGCGCACAATACCCAACGGCCGACGTCACACCGCACGGGTGGCTGGCCGGCCGCCGCTTTCGTTTCGAAAACAAAAAAAACCCGCACTCCACTCCGACGGCCAACGGCCAGGCAGGCGCGCTCGCTCGCTCTACACGCCACCGAAATCCCCGCCGACTCCTTCCACATCTCAACGTGCCCCCCGTTGCAAAACATAACACACACAAAGAAACAAAACAAAGACCAGACACGACTAGACAAGACACACATCCGAGAAGAACGAACGCAGGCAAGCCAACCAACGTATTCAAACAAAACAACGTGACAGAAAACCAACCGTCGGCCGCCGCCACAAACACGGCGACAATCAACCACGACAACAACAACACCGCTTACCGCTACCGCCGCCCACACCCGCCACCGACCCCCGCAATCAAACCACCACGGCACGCAAACAGCATCCCCACGGGCATACAGACAGACACCCACACCAAACGCAACACGACAATCAAAACCTTCCCCGACGTGCTTTGATGGCCCTGAGAAGGGCCGTTTTGGGCCGCGCGTCTCTTGCGCGCCACTAGACGACGACGGGGGGTGGGGACGACGGGGTCAAGCGCCAAACCCTTCCTTTCCCATCTCTTTCTCCTCTACTCTACTCTACTTCTTCTTCTTGGGCGAAGCCTTCGCCTTAGACGGCGTCGTCGCCTTCTTCGGGCGCGGCGCCTTCGGCTTCTTCGTCGGAACCTTGGCGGCCTTCTTCGCCTTCGACGGCGACTTGGCCTTGGCCGGCTTGGCCGCAGCCGCCTTCTTCGCACCCGCGGGAGCGGCCGACGCCGCAGACGCCTTCTTGGCGGCGCCCGCCTTCCGACCGGTCGCCGCCTTCACGCCACCAGCCTTCTTTGCGCCGGCCGCACGGGCGCCCTTCTTCTCCTTGCTGGCCGGAGCGGCGCGCTTCTTCTTGGCACCGCCAGCACGAGCCTTGCCGCCCTCGGCCGCCCCCCCGCCGCCGGCGCCGGCAAGCTTGAACGAGCCGGACGCGCCCTTCCCCTTCGTCTGCACCAGCTCGCCCGCCACGACGGCCGACTTGAGGTACTTCTTGATAAACGGCGCCAGCTTCTCCGCGTCCAGCTTGTAGTGCGCGGCTATGTACTTCTTGATCGCCTGCAGCGACGACCCGCCGCGCTCCTTCAGACTCTTGATGGCGGCCGTCACCATCTCAGAGGTGCGCGGGTGCGCAGGCTTGGCGCGCGGCTTCTTCGCAGACGACGCAGACTTGGCCTTCTTCGTAGTGCCGGTGGCGGCGGGTGCCGCAGCAGTCTCGTTCGTAGCCGCCTGATCTGCCATTTCGACGACGCGCGTAACACACAGCGAGAGCGAGAGCGAGAGCGAGCGGGACGGCAGGCACGCAAGCACAGCACAGCACGGCAGAGCAGAGCAGAGAATCACAAGGGCCCAGCCAGTGTCGCGGGCGGGCGCGGACGGCCGAGAGAGCGGCCGCCACTCTGCGCGCCGCCGCGCCGCGCCTCCCGCGCTTGCTACCGCCCAACGTCCGACAGCCTGTGCGGAGCAGCCCCAAAGCTGCGCCACAACCGCCCGCGCCTTTCAAACCACCGAGGATGGGGCTACACACAGCCACACCACAGTCGCCAACCAGTCGCCACGGCAGCGCCGCAAACCACGGCCAAACTGCAGCTACCGCGCGCTACAGCCTGGGTCGGCCCGCCGAGAATCGCCGCCCCCGCCCAAATGCCGCCCCCACAGCCCCAGCCGACGACCCGCCACAATGGCCAAACCTTCGGCAAAACTCCCACACCGTCGCCGCGGCAGCCCGGCCAGCGCGGCCGGCGCCACAGCCACACAAGCCGAGGCGTGCGGCGATGACGGCCGTGCAAACGCGCCTCCGCCGCCCCATCGCCTTCCGTCGCCCTCCCGCCGTTTCCCGATCGGCCCGCAGCCGTCGGGCCACATCGCGCGCCGTCCTCCTCCTCTCGCCCGCCAACATTCACAGCCGTTTCTCAACAATTGCCCGCCGCAAACGGACGCCGCCTGCGCAACAGGCGCCGCCGCCCCTCGCCGCTTCCGACCCAACCCCTCGACCGAGGCAAACCGCAATCCGAATCTACAGACCAACCCAATCTGCCGTCAGCACACACGACAGCCGACCTTACACGTTGCGCGTTACACATTACGTTTACACGTCTAGGTTAGGTTCGGTTAGGTTAGGTGGACGTGGGTTAGGTTAAGGGGACTTGGGTTAGGTTAAGCGTCAAACTTAGGTTAAGCATTCAAACACGTCAGGCGTCAGAGGTTAGGTTAGGTTAGGTTACGTTAGGTTACGTTACACGTTAGGTTAAGGGGTCAGTGCTAGGTTAAGAAGCGTCAAACGTAGGTTAAAAAAGCGTTCAAAACGTGAGGCGTGAGCCGCCGGACAGCTTACCTTACGTAGACGTTTGGGGCTCACAGGCTGAGCTCACCTCACCACACCACAGGTTAGGTTCGGTTCGGTTCGCTCGGCTCAGCGTAAAGCGCCGAGGTCAGGGTTACGTTCGTTCACCTTCGGGCGCCACACTTTCGGTTGAAAGGTCGCGACGGGACGACGTCGGCAGGCACCGCCGCAAACGGACAAAAACGTACAGACGACGTCGAAAACCGCCGACAGACGGGGGAGCAGCACGACCACGACCAGATACCGAGCGCGAACGAGACGCACGCGAACCACCCCCACCGGCCAAAGGGCACCACACAACAACCCAGAGCACCACGTGTCGACACCACAGCAACCCGCCGCTCACGCGACATGGCTGGCACCGAAGGGCAACCGCCCGCAACTGCGCTTTCCGCGCCGGCCCGGATGCACGTCGTGCTACAACAACACCACTACCGTACACAGCCGCTGTTCACAACATCACTATCATGCGCGCCCGCGGCTCGCCGCCGTCGCAGTCGCAGCCCCAACGCCAGCACTTTTGCACCACCATTCACACGCACCGCAACACAGCTCGCCGACACAGCCGAACAAAACAAACACCACACAACAACAGCAACAACGCCGCCGCCTCTACTCGTGCCGGCGACCCACCCCGCCGATGGCGCACCTTTCGCCAGCCGGCAATCGACACACACGCACGCACCCACCCACCCCCCGGGGCCCAGTGCAAAAAAAAACACACAAAAACAAAAACAAAAAAAAAACAACACAAACGACACGGGAAGCGCACACCGCCACTTCGCGCGCACGCCACCAACCAGTCGTCGTCTCAAAATAACAAACACAAACAAAATAAACTAACAACTAGGGCAACACAAAACAAAAACGCCTCGCACGAACCGCCCACAAAAAGGACAAGCACACGCACAGCCTCTGCTGACGACCACGACGCAGCGGCACGCTGCTCCTGTCCCGCGCCCCGCGCCCCGCGCCCCACTCGATTCACAACTCACGCGACACCGTCAACGACGGGCTCGCTTCCCGCAACCTACCACCTTTCCGCCACGACGCACAGCCCCAGCCCCACCCGACCCGACGACGCCCGTGGCAACGACTGCACTTTCACCACCGCCTCCCCCTTCCCCCCCAAAACACACACACACACACAGCCAGCCAAAAACGCACTCGCGACCCACACATGCACGTGCATCGGCACACGCCAACCAGTCAACGTCGACAACCACACGCAAGGCTCGAAACGAAACCGGCGTCCTTCCACGTTGCCATCAAGCTACCTACACGACACAAGACACAAGGAACAAACACAACAGCCGGCCCCACTAATTCCCACTCTCACGCCGCAAAAAGCACACCGAAACCGCCAAACGCACGCACATTCCCCTTCGCACTGACACCGACCGGCTCGCTACCACACACCTCTCGGCAGCCGTTTCACGCCAATTCGCCACACCGCCCACACAGTCGACAAGCGCCCGCCCTGTACGGCACACGCAACGACGCAGCGCAGCAAAGGGCGCCCGCAACACATACCTCTCCTCTCTCTCCCTCTCCGCCGCCCGACGCGCCAACCGCCACGCCACACCGCCAGCCACTCGCAAATTGTGCACTGCCACCAGCCACACGTCCAACACGCCGCGCCGCCTCCGGCCACCCGCCAGGGGGCGCTCACGTCCGCGACAACAGCGCGGCCCGCCGGGCCGAACCGAACCGAACCGAGCCGCCGCTGCTCTGCACTCGGCACGGCCACACCCTGCTGCAGACCGGGCTCGTCTCTCTGTACGCGTCTGCCTGCGCATCAACACAACACGACCTTTTTTTTTTTTTTCTCTCTACCGCCATCCCTTCTTCTCGCGTTTTACTCGTTGTTGCAGCAGCGGCGCACACCTACACATCCACAGCCCCAGCCGAGCCGAGCCGGCCTCACCTCAGGGCCCGCCGCCAGCGTCTCCTCCTCGGGCACAGGTGCGGTGCTGTGGCCGCCCATCCAACCGCATTGCTGGCCGTCCAGCCGCCAGGCGTTCCCACTGCCGCGAGCCACGCCGCGCACCGACCCTGCTGCAGAAAACGAAGCATAGCCAGAGACCGACCGATACACAAAGCAAGCCGTCGCCTCGCCTCTTGTCCTTCCTGCCTTCCTTTCGCCCCCCCCCCCCCTCCTTTTTTTTTTTTTATTTTGTTTTCTTCTTTCTTTCTTTCTTTGGCCCTCTCTCCTTCCCGCCCCATGGCGGTTACGGCACCGCCTGCAGCGGCAGATTTTTTGCGCCCACACGCCTACTCCTACCACCATTAACCTTGCCCTGCCCATCAACGTCGCAGTCGAACCGACGCTTGCCAACACACTGCCCACGTTCCTTTCTCTTTTCGGCCTACGCCCATTACGCGCCGCCGCCACAGCACCTTCCCTTCCCACAACACACCGACGTCATCACACGCACCCACAAACAGGGGCCACGACCGTGTTCCTCGCCCACTCCCATCCCGCACGGTACGCACATTCCCAACTACTACCGCGCACCCTCCCTTTCCAATCTGTGTGTCTCTGTGTCTGTGTCCTGTGTCCTGTCCGCGCGTGACGCCTCTCAACATCCGCCGTCCCCCGTCCCGTTTTCGCCCCCATGCCGTCGTCGCGCCGCCTCCTCCCCGTCCACCGCCGCCCCTGTCCGCCCCGCACCACACCATACACCGCTGCTTGTCCCGGCCGTTGCCACCAAAGGCGCCGACCGCAAACGCGCCACGCCGCAGCCCCCGTGCGTCTCGCTCGCTTGCATCTCCGTGCCGACGCTGCCTCTCTTCCCGCTCGCACTCGACCTCGACAACACAGTCTTTGGCTCCGCCACTGCGTGTTCCGGTGGTACGCACGCTGCAACACGTATGTATTCGTTACCAGAGCGATGGCGAGGCATGACAGCATCTCTGTCTGACCAGAGAGTTATTTATCGTTGCTAGTCGGCGCTTGGACCGCGCCAGACGACAGTAGTGGCACGCACCGGGTCGCCAGGAACAGTTGTTATATATATTGTAGCGCGAGTCGGGAGAGGTAGTAGTCGGTCGACAGTAGTAGCGGGTGGACGGTTGTACTGAGCGGGCGTCGGCGGCGTGCTCTGCTCGTCTCGCGACTCTGGTCACGGTTCGGGACGATGTATAGTATATTGTGTTATAATCAAAAGGTAGTGTGAAGCTGCATTGCGCAAATCTGATAACGTATGTTCATTGTACTTATTTTGTTCAACAACAAAAGCCCCACTATTACTTTTTTCTAAAGCAACTTTTGTCTTTTAACGAAAAACATTCACTTTTTAAAGACTACTTCCTATGGCATTTCCCTCCAAGGAGTGCAATTAATTACCAGCCAGCACTCATTCATTGCACACAGCTGTGTAAGGGGTATCTACAATTGAGGAGCGGATATAAATGCAACTTTTTTGTTTTTTTTTTTTTTTTGTGTGTTGTAACCTCCCCGCAAAATTTAAAATAATGGACAATGTTATTTACGGATGCTAATGGACATTGCGCTAATTGTAACCTCGCCCACAATGAGAGGTATTGAAAATGGCAACAAAAATGTGAAATTCGCAATCCGACTCAAATATAAATTCTTCACAACATTTAAAGTCCGTTCAGTGACAAGAAACTTCAATTGAGCCGAAATATCGGTCTTTGGCCCTGTGCAAAACAATCAGAATTAAAGTCTTACCTCAGAATAAATGGATGTCACATTTCTGCTCTTGTTGTTGCGCAGCGCTTGGAGGAACTGCATTGCAAATAATAATATTCTCTTTTTTTGTGATTTTAGTGAAATTTTTCTTCAAAGAAGTGGAATGAAATGGGAAGTGCAACGAACTCTTTAGTTCAATAAAACATTACATTTTTGAAAAATGCTTTTGAAATAAAAATTATTTTTGGGGAACTTGTTGGAGAATTAATTACAATAAATATAATTTTTCATTATCTAATGATTATATTAATTAACAGTATACCTCCTTCACCATCTTGACCAGTGTTGCCGACCGCCTACATCACACAACCGCACTCGGCTGCTACTACTGACCGACCGCTCTGCATGACGACTATTAGCGTACTGCACGCGACGACTACTGACAGAGTACAGCCCTCAACTAGACAGAGCTACAGACTCGCAACGACTGACTGACTGACTGACTGACTGACTGACTGACTGAGAACCGCTCGCAACACTCGCGCGGTCCAGCGCAAACTCTCTGGTCACAGATGCTACAATGTCTCGCCATCGCTGCTATGTTACATACGTGTTTCAGTGTCTTTTTCATTGGGGTAACGATCTTTGGCTCTTTTTATTCTGAATACAGGGCCAAAGGTCAACGCTGCTGCCCTTATACAATTTATCAGGTTCCATTATGTCTGTTGCAATGTTACATACGGTTCATTCTTTCATTAATATTATCGTTGGGTTTGTTTTGTAGGGACGTTAACATTCTGGCACATTTTTATTATCATCGGACTCTCTGCTATTTGTGCAGGGAGGTTATACCTGGGTCCATTTCCATTTCCATTTCCATTTACATTTTAATATTGATAGACTTTTTGTTTTCTTTTTTTGTTTCTTGTTGTTTTTCCTTCTTTTTTCTTGTTGTTTTTTTTTCTTTCTTTTTTTTTGTTTTGTTTTGTTTTTCCCGCTCTCACCACCACCGCCGCATCACGCCTTCCGTTTTCTTCTTGGTTTCTTTTCTGTTCTTCAACTGCTTCAACATCACCGCGCCCCATTTCCACACCACAGCCATCAGCCTCCAAGACGGGCAGGCGCAGTGTGCCATTTCCGGCGCACAAGCACACCCGTACGGTACTCTCCTCGCCCCCACGCCACCAACAACACAGCGACCACGCGGCTTTCAGGCATGGCATGGCACGGCACGGCACGGCACCGGCGAAATGCGCCGCCCCCGCCCCTCCGCGCATCCGTCCGTCTCGCCACGTTCACTGACAGCCGCGTCTGCGGCTACACCACGACAACCACAACACAACACCGCTCCCCTCCCTGGCAACTCATTGTTTTTCTCCTCCTCTTTTGCACAAACCACAACGCCGAGCACAGGCGCAAGCCACCCACACCGCGCCCCTCCCCGTCCCGTCTTTGGCCGCCGCTCCTCGTTTCCTCGTTTGCCCCCTCCCATCTCCCGAAATGCCATGCCAGCAGCGTTACGCATGCCCCTCCCCTGTCCACACAACACTACCGCCAAACGAACAGCCTTCCGGGCCACATGCAGGGCACGCCCACCTCCAAACACTGCCAATTCACGGACGCACGCACGCACACACACACACACACACACACACACACACACACACACACACACACACACTTTCCCGACACCTTTCTGTACGGAGGGTGCGTCATCTCGACCGTGACAGAGTGACGCCAACTATCGACGATCCATTTCCCCCCACTGGTAAAACACGTCCACTAACACCTACATACATCATTCAAGTACACAGACAATAGCATACACACAATGGGAGGGCACACGAACATGGACGGCACGGCACTGTCACACACTCTTCCTCAGAACCAACCATACCAACAAACGTTACGTACAACCGGGAAAGCGAAAGCGAAAGCAAAAGCAAAAAGCAAAGGCCAATGCAGCCGTCAAAGGTAACCGTTCACCACGGCAGACACTTGCAGCCGCGCCGCCGTTAAACGCATTTCAGTGCGGCTCCAATACGCCTCCGACACGGGAACGTTCCGTTGCTCTACGAATGCGTTTCTCCCCTTTTTCCCTTCCTCTCTCTTTTGCCCCCCCCCCCTCTGTCCTTTCCTCCTGCACTCTTGCCTCCTTCCTCACGTTCTGCCCAGACATTCGACCGATCAAAGTCAACCTGTCGTTACCGTTCTCAGCGCGACGGTGTACAACAGTATGACGGGTGTGCCCACGACTTCGGTTCAGTTGCGTGACGCCGGTCTATCGCGCCGATCGACAGTTACTCAGGGGGGCGACGGATCGGACCACGTCACCGACACACAAAACACTTTCAAACAAACAAATACATACCGGATGGACACAGACAAACACGTGTACAGACATTCGCCAAAAACGGCCGCCGCCGCCGCCGCCGTCGTCTAGCGTCGCGCTTACTGTACTGCACTGGACACGCGTGCATCTTGAATGACGACATCGGTGTGCGTGCGTCGTACGCAATCAGTCAGACACGGCTATCAAAAATCAGAGTCGAATGGTACATCATCGTGCGTGTCGCCGTACACGTACAGTACAATGCAACAACAATGCGTCTTCATGGCACGTTCATTTCAACGTCACTCACACACCTCCACCGCTGCAGTTACGTCGCACCATTGTCAAACTCGGCGTACAGCAAAGGGAATAGTGGGCGGCAAACAAAAACCACAAAAAAAAACAACATTTCACATTTCACCCTCGCCATGTATGATGTGCAAAAAACAAACCCGCAAACGGCCGTCGTTACGGTGACACAAAAGTCGGCGATCGCACTGTCCCCCCTCGCAGACAGGTAACACACACACCAACAACACCAAATGGGTCAAAAACCACGCCAACGAGGCGTGCCACCATTCCACGCCACGGCGACCAACCTCGTGGCCGTACCCCGCGCAACACGCTTTGACGCGCCCCCCCACCCACAATCAAAATGCACACATACATCACAGCCGTCCACACAAACAACAACAACAATTCCGCCCTTCCCGCAAAAGGCAAGTTGGTGGCCCTGAAAAGGGCCGTTTTGCCGCTCTCGCAACGGAGGAGCATTCTCTCTCCATCCTTCCTTCCGTTCCAGAGCCACCTCCTTACTTGGAGCTCGTGTACTTGGTCACCGCCTTCGTGCCCTCGCTCACGGCGTGCTTGGCCAGCTCGCCAGGCAGCAACAGCCGCACAGCGGTCTGGATCTCGCGGGACGTGATGGTCGAGCGCTTGTTGTAGTGCGCCAGGCGAGAAGCCTCGGCCGCAATGCGCTCGAAAATGTCGTTCACGAAGCTGTTCATGATGCTCATCGCCTTCGACGAGATGCCCGTGTCAGGGTGCACCTGCTTCAGCACCTTGTAGATGTAGATGGCATAGCTCTCCTTCCTCTTGCGCTTCTTCTTCTTGTCGCCCTTCGAAATGTTCTTCTGCGCCTTGCCAGCCTTCTTGGCGGCCTTCCCGCTAGTCTTGGGCGGCATCTCGAACCAACGTACGGCGGCAGCAGCAACACCAGTAGCAAGCGCTCCGCTCTAGTCAGCGTCTCCCCACACAGTGGCACCCGCCGCCAGCCGCCGCCGCACCTTTACCAGCTCGCCCTGTTGCGGCCGCCGACCAATGGGGCGCGCGCGCAACCGGCCGCCGCACCCGAGCCCATAAAGCACCCCCACCCCGGCTGCGCCGGCACGCACTCCGCTGCTCGACTCGCTGCCGCTCGCACCGGTCGTTTTCGTTTCCTTCTCGTGTGCACCGTCGCTAGCCCATCGCCATGTCCGGACGCGGAAAGGGAGGCAAAGTCAAGGGCAAGTCAAAGTCCCGCTCAAGCAGGGCTGGGCTCCAGTTCCCGGTCGGCAGAATCCACCGCCTCCTGCGCAAGGGAAACTACGCAGAGCGCGTCGGCGCCGGGGCGCCCGTCTACCTCGCCGCCGTCATGGAGTACCTCGCGGCTGAGGTGCTCGAGCTGGCCGGAAACGCGGCCCGCGACAACAAGAAGACGCGCATCATCCCGCGCCACCTGCAGCTTGCCATCCGCAACGACGAGGAGCTCAACAAGCTCCTGTCGGGCGTCACCATCGCACAGGGTGGTGTCCTACCCAACATCCAGGCCGTCCTGCTGCCAAAGAAGACCGAGAAGAAGGCCTAAAGGAGGCCAGGCAATCGCAGCGCCGCGTGCTCCCCTGCACGCAACGCGCTTTGCCGGCTCGGCTCGGC
This sequence comes from Schistocerca piceifrons, assembly GCF_021461385.2. Taxonomy (NCBI): domain Eukaryota; kingdom Metazoa; phylum Arthropoda; class Insecta; order Orthoptera; family Acrididae; genus Schistocerca; species Schistocerca piceifrons. The sequence continues at coordinate 11,494 of NW_025727225.1, read as the reverse complement.
CCGGCCCACAACAATCGGCCCTTTTCAGGGCCACCACACAAACCTACGTCCAAAGCAAAATTTCAGTCGTCCTCGCCGCACCTTGTTTTGTTTCAACTTTGCACTTTCACAGCACAGCCGCCGCCGGCGCACGTCCGCCATCTTGTCGTCCACACAGCCCGCACACACACACACACACACACACACACACACACACACACACATTTTGCACGGTCGCAGAGTCGCCTTCCAAACGACAACGGCAGCAATAATGACCATTGTTAAAGGGAGGCGTGTCGACACACCGCCCTCCACTCCCGCGCGCAACGGCCGTCGACACGAACGAAACAGCTGATCCGGCCGCCTATGCCCACACGCCTTGCCTCGGAAACCCCAACGCCGCCGCAAACACACAGAGCCAAACCACGCAAGCAAATAATTACCGCCTCTCTCGCACAACAACACACAGCCCGCCATCTCCGTCGCGATCGATACAAAGACACACAATAACAAACACAAACGAAGCAGCTCCACACACAGCCAGCCACATGACACGTTTCCTTTCCTTCTCCCCTCCCAGCCACATCACGTCGCTCAAACGGAAAGAAAGAAAGAAACAAACAAACAAACAAACAAACAAACAAACGAACAACACAGCGCACACACACGCAGCAACAACAACAACAACAACACAGACTCTTTCGCACTTTTCAACTTCCGAACAGTGTGGTGGCCCTGAAAAGGGCCGTTTTCTAGTCTCTCCCACCCACAAGCACGGCCGCGGGAAGGCCAGCGCCCGCTGCGACGCAGCCTAACCGCCGAAACCGTACAGGGTGCGCCCCTGCCTCTTCAGGGCGTACACCACGTCCATGGCCGTCACAGTCTTGCGCTTGGCGTGCTCAGTGTACGTCACCGCGTCGCGGATCACGTTCTCCAGGAACACCTTCAGCACCCCGCGGGTCTCCTCGTAGATCAGACCAGAGATGCGCTTCACGCCGCCCCTGCGAGCCAGGCGGCGGATGGCGGGCTTCGTGATGCCCTGGATGTTGTCGCGCAACACCTTGCGGTGCCGCTTGGCGCCACCCTTGCCGAGCCCCTTTCCTCCCTTGCCGCGGCCTGTCATCCTTCCTTCCTCGGGCAAAGCAAAACGTGCACAAACAGCAGCTGCAGCGGCTGGCGAGTCGGCTACGGTCTGCGCCCAGCGCGCCCGCCGCCCCCCTATATAGACTCTGGCCCGCCCTCCCCCCACCACGCGCAACCGAGGGCATATAAGCGCAGCACGGAGGCGCGCGGGCCCGTTGTCAAGGCAGCACCGGACGCCGCGCCGCACCTAACCTCCACGCACGCCGCTCCGCTACCGCCAACGCTACCGCCATGGCCCGCACAAAGCAAACGGCCCGCAAGTCCACCGGCGGAAAGGCGCCGCGCAAACAGCTCGCCACCAAGGCGGCGAGGAAGAGCGCGCCCGCCACCGGAGGCGTCAAGAAGCCCCACCGCTACAGGCCGGGCACCGTCGCCCTGCGAGAAATCAGGCGCTACCAGAAGAGCACAGAGCTGCTCATCCGCAAGCTGCCATTCCAGCGCCTAGTGCGCGAGATCGCCCAGGACTTCAAGACCGACCTGCGCTTCCAGAGCTCCGCAGTCATGGCCCTGCAGGAGGCCAGCGAGGCCTACCTCGTCGGCCTCTTCGAAGACACCAACCTGTGCGCAATCCACGCCAAGCGCGTCACCATCATGCCCAAGGACATCCAGCTCGCGCGCCGCATCCGCGGCGAGCGCGCCTAAACCGCGCCGCGGCACCGCACCGCACAAACAAAAACGGCCCTTTTCAGGGCCACTAACATCTCTCCGTCGCGAGCAAACTTTGTCGGTCGCCTGCCTCTCGCCCCGCAACCCAAAAACAAAAACCACCACTTCCCGTCCGTCCGCCACACACACCCGCTCACTCTGCCTGCCTGCTAGCAGCGCGCAACAATCACACATCATCCCTCCCCGGCGCTCAAAGCGCACAATACCCAACGGCCGACGTCACACCGCACGGGTGGCTGGCCGGCCGCCGCTTTCGTTTCGAAAACAAAAAAAACCCGCACTCCACTCCGACGGCCAACGGCCAGGCAGGCGCGCTCGCTCGCTCTACACGCCACCGAAATCCCCGCCGACTCCTTCCACATCTCAACGTGCCCCCCGTTGCAAAACATAACACACACAAAGAAACAAAACAAAGACCAGACACGACTAGACAAGACACACATCCGAGAAGAACGAACGCAGGCAAGCCAACCAACGTATTCAAACAAAACAACGTGACAGAAAACCAACCGTCGGCCGCCGCCACAAACACGGCGACAATCAACCACGACAACAACAACACCGCTTACCGCTACCGCCGCCCACACCCGCCACCGACCCCCGCAATCAAACCACCACGGCACGCAAACAGCATCCCCACGGGCATACAGACAGACACCCACACCAAACGCAACACGACAATCAAAACCTTCCCCGACGTGCTTTGATGGCCCTGAGAAGGGCCGTTTTGGGCCGCGCGTCTCTTGCGCGCCACTAGACGACGACGGGGGGTGGGGACGACGGGGTCAAGCGCCAAACCCTTCCTTTCCCATCTCTTTCTCCTCTACTCTACTCTACTTCTTCTTCTTGGGCGAAGCCTTCGCCTTAGACGGCGTCGTCGCCTTCTTCGGGCGCGGCGCCTTCGGCTTCTTCGTCGGAACCTTGGCGGCCTTCTTCGCCTTCGACGGCGACTTGGCCTTGGCCGGCTTGGCCGCAGCCGCCTTCTTCGCACCCGCGGGAGCGGCCGACGCCGCAGACGCCTTCTTGGCGGCGCCCGCCTTCCGACCGGTCGCCGCCTTCACGCCACCAGCCTTCTTTGCGCCGGCCGCACGGGCGCCCTTCTTCTCCTTGCTGGCCGGAGCGGCGCGCTTCTTCTTGGCACCGCCAGCACGAGCCTTGCCGCCCTCGGCCGCCCCCCCGCCGCCGGCGCCGGCAAGCTTGAACGAGCCGGACGCGCCCTTCCCCTTCGTCTGCACCAGCTCGCCCGCCACGACGGCCGACTTGAGGTACTTCTTGATAAACGGCGCCAGCTTCTCCGCGTCCAGCTTGTAGTGCGCGGCTATGTACTTCTTGATCGCCTGCAGCGACGACCCGCCGCGCTCCTTCAGACTCTTGATGGCGGCCGTCACCATCTCAGAGGTGCGCGGGTGCGCAGGCTTGGCGCGCGGCTTCTTCGCAGACGACGCAGACTTGGCCTTCTTCGTAGTGCCGGTGGCGGCGGGTGCCGCAGCAGTCTCGTTCGTAGCCGCCTGATCTGCCATTTCGACGACGCGCGTAACACACAGCGAGAGCGAGAGCGAGAGCGAGCGGGACGGCAGGCACGCAAGCACAGCACAGCACGGCAGAGCAGAGCAGAGAATCACAAGGGCCCAGCCAGTGTCGCGGGCGGGCGCGGACGGCCGAGAGAGCGGCCGCCACTCTGCGCGCCGCCGCGCCGCGCCTCCCGCGCTTGCTACCGCCCAACGTCCGACAGCCTGTGCGGAGCAGCCCCAAAGCTGCGCCACAACCGCCCGCGCCTTTCAAACCACCGAGGATGGGGCTACACACAGCCACACCACAGTCGCCAACCAGTCGCCACGGCAGCGCCGCAAACCACGGCCAAACTGCAGCTACCGCGCGCTACAGCCTGGGTCGGCCCGCCGAGAATCGCCGCCCCCGCCCAAATGCCGCCCCCACAGCCCCAGCCGACGACCCGCCACAATGGCCAAACCTTCGGCAAAACTCCCACACCGTCGCCGCGGCAGCCCGGCCAGCGCGGCCGGCGCCACAGCCACACAAGCCGAGGCGTGCGGCGATGACGGCCGTGCAAACGCGCCTCCGCCGCCCCATCGCCTTCCGTCGCCCTCCCGCCGTTTCCCGATCGGCCCGCAGCCGTCGGGCCACATCGCGCGCCGTCCTCCTCTCGCCCGCCAACATTCACAGCCGTTTCTCAACAATTGCCCGCCGCAAACGGACGCCGCCTGCGCAACAGGCGCCGCCGCCCCTCGCCGCTTCCGACCCAACCCCTCGACCGAGGCAAACCGCAATCCGAATCTACAGACCAACCCAATCTGCCGTCAGCACACACGACAGCCGACCTTACACGTTGCGCGTTACACATTACGTTTACACGTCTAGGTTAGGTTCGGTTAGGTTAGGTGGACGTGGGTTAGGTTAAGGGGACTTGGGTTAGGTTAAGCGTCAAACTTAGGTTAAGCATTCAAACACGTCAGGCGTCAGAGGTTAGGTTAGGTTAGGTTAGGTTAGGTTAGGTTAGGTTAGGTTACGTTAGGTTACGTTACACGTTAGGTTAAGGGGTCAGTGCTAGGTTAAGAAGCGTCAAACGTAGGTTAAAAAAGCGTTCAAAACGTGAGGCGTGAGCCGCCGGACAGCTTACCTTACGTAGACGTTTGGGGCTCACAGGCTGAGCTCACCTCACCACACCACAGGTTAGGTTCGGTTCGGTTCGCTCGGCTCAGCGTAAAGCGCCGAGGTCAGGGTTACGTTCGTTCACCTTCGGGCGCCACACTTTCGGTTGAAAGGTCGCGACGGGACGACGTCGGCAGGCACCGCCGCAAACGGACAAAAACGTACAGACGACGTCGAAAACCGCCGACAGACGGGGGAGCAGCACGACCACGACCAGATACCGAGCGCGAACGAGACGCACGCGAACCACCCCCACCGGCCAAAGGGCACCACACAACAACCCAGAGCACCACGTGTCGACACCACAGCAACCCGCCGCTCACGCGACATGGCTGGCACCGAAGGGCAACCGCCCGCAACTGCGCTTTCCGCGCCGGCCCGGATGCACGTCGTGCTACAGACAACACCACTACCGTACACAGCCGCTGTTCACAACATCACTATCATGCGCGCCCGCGGCTCGCCGCCGTCGCAGTCGCAGCCCCAACGCCAGCACTTTTGCACCACCATTCACACGCACCGCAACACAGCTCGCCGACACAGCCGAACAAAACAAACACCACACAACAACAGCAACAACGCCGCCGCCTCTACTCGTGCCGGCGACCCACCCCGCCGATGGCGCACCTTTCGCCAGCCGGCAATCGACACACACGCACGCACCCACCCACCCCCCGGGGCCCAGTGCAAAAAAAAACACACAAAAACAAAAACAAAAAAAAAACAACACAAACGACACGGGAAGCGCACACCGCCACTTCGCGCGCACGCCACCAACCAGTCGTCGTCTCAAAATAACAAACACAAACAAAATAAACTAACAACTAGGGCAACACAAAACAAAAACGCCTCGCACGAACCGCCCACAAAAAGGACAAGCACACGCACAGCCTCTGCTGACGACCACGACGCAGCGGCACGCTGCTCCTGTCCCGCGCCCCGCGCCCCGCGCCCCACTCGATTCACAACTCACGCGACACCGTCAACGACGGGCTCGCTTCCCGCAACCTACCACCTTTCCGCCACGACGCACAGCCCCAGCCCCACCCGACCCGACGACGCCCGTGGCAACGACTGCACTTTCACCACCGCCTCCCCCTTCCCCCCCAAAACACACACACACACACAGCCAGCCAAAAACGCACTCGCGACCCACACATGCACGTGCATCGGCACACGCCAACCAGTCAACGTCGACAACCACACGCAAGGCTCGAAACGAAACCGGCGTCCTTCCACGTTGCCATCAAGCTACCTACACGACACAAGACACAAGGAACAAACACAACAGCCGGCCCCACTAATTCCCACTCTCACGCCGCAAAAAGCACACCGAAACCGCCAAACGCACGCACATTCCCCTTCGCACTGACACCGACCGGCTCGCTACCACACACCTCTCGGCAGCCGTTTCACGCCAATTCGCCACACCGCCCACACAGTCGACAAGCGCCCGCCCTGTACGGCACACGCAACGACGCAGCGCAGCAAAGGGCGCCCGCAACACATACCTCTCCTCTCTCTCCCTCTCCGCCGCCCGACGCGCCAACCGCCACGCCACACCGCCAGCCACTCGCAAATTGTGCACTGCCACCAGCCACACGTCCAACACGCCGCGCCGCCTCCGGCCACCCGCCAGGGGGCGCTCACGTCCGCGACAACAGCGCGGCCCGCCGGGCCGAACCGAACCGAACCGAGCCGCCGCTGCTCTGCACTCGGCACGGCCACACCCTGCTGCAGACCGGGCTCGTCTCTCTGTACGCGTCTGCCTGCGCATCAACACAACACGACCTTTTTTTTTTTTTTCTCTCTACCGCCATCCCTTCTTCTCGCGTTTTACTCGTTGTTGCAGCAGCGGCGCACACCTACACATCCACAGCCCCAGCCGAGCCGAGCCGGCCTCACCTCAGGGCCCGCCGCCAGCGTCTCCTCCTCGGGCACAGGTGCGGTGCTGTGGCCGCCCATCCAACCGCATTGCTGGCCGTCCAGCCGCCAGGCGTTCCCACTGCCGCGAGCCACGCCGCGCACCGACCCTGCTGCAGAAAACGAAGCATAGCCAGAGACCGACCGATACACAAAGCAAGCCGTCGCCTCGCCTCTTGTCCTTCCTGCCTTCCTTTCGCCCCCCCCCCCCTCCTTTTTTTTTTTTTATTTTGTTTTCTTCTTTCTTTCTTTCTTTGGCCCTCTCTCCTTCCCGCCCCATGGCGGTTACGGCACCGCCTGCAGCGGCAGATTTTTTGCGCCCACACGCCTACTCCTACCACCATTAACCTTGCCCTGCCCATCAACGTCGCAGTCGAACCGACGCTTGCCAACACACTGCCCACGTTCCTTTCTCTTTTCGGCCTACGCCCATTACGCGCCGCCGCCACAGCACCTTCCCTTCCCACAACACACCGACGTCATCACACGCACCCACAAACAGGGGCCACGACCGTGTTCCTCGCCCACTCCCATCCCGCACGGTACGCACATTCCCAACTACTACCGCGCACCCTCCCTTTCCAATCTGTGTGTCTCTGTGTCTGTGTCCTGTGTCCTGTCCGCGCGTGACGCCTCTCAACATCCGCCGTCCCCCGTCCCGTTTTCGCCCCCATGCCGTCGTCGCGCCGCCTCCTCCCCGTCCACCGCCGCCCCTGTCCGCCCCGCACCACACCATACACCGCTGCTTGTCCCGGCCGTTGCCACCAAAGGCGCCGACCGCAAACGCGCCACGCCGCAGCCCCCGTGCGTCTCGCTCGCTTGCATCTCCGTGCCGACGCTGCCTCTCTTCCCGCTCGCACTCGACCTCGACAACACAGTCTTTGGCTCCGCCACTGCGTGTTCCGGTGGTACGCACGCTGCAACACGTATGTATTCGTTACCAGAGCGATGGCGAGGCATGACAGCATCTCTGTCTGACCAGAGAGTTATTTATCGTTGCTAGTCGGCGCTTGGACCGCGCCAGACGACAGTAGTGGCACGCACCGGGTCGCCAGGAACAGTTGTTATATATATTGTAGCGCGAGTCGGGAGAGGTAGTAGTCGGTCGACAGTAGTAGCGGGTGGACGGTTGTACTGAGCGGGCGTCGGCGGCGTGCTCTGCTCGTCTCGCGACTCTGGTCACGGTTCGGGACGATGTATAGTATATTGTGTTATAATCAAAAGGTAGTGTGAAGCTGCATTGCGCAAATCTGATAACGTATGTTCATTGTACTTATTTTGTTCAACAACAAAAGCCCCACTATTACTTTTTTCTAAAGCAACTTTTGTCTTTTAACGAAAAACATTCACTTTTTAAAGACTACTTCCTATGGCATTTCCCTCCAAGGAGTGCAATTAATTACCAGCCAGCACTCATTCATTGCACACAGCTGTGTAAGGGGTATCTACAATTGAGGAGCGGATATAAATGCAACTTTTTTGTTTTTTTTTTTTTTTTTGTGTGTTGTAACCTCCCCGCAAAATTTAAAATAATGGACAATGTTATTTACGGATGCTAATGGACATTGCGCTAATTGTAACCTCGCCCACAATGAGAGGTATTGAAAATGGCAACAAAAATGTGAAATTCGCAATCCGACTCAAATATAAATTCTTCACAACATTTAAAGTCCGTTCAGTGACAAGAAACTTCAATTGAGCCGAAATATCGGTCTTTGGCCCTGTGCAAAACAATCAGAATTAAAGTCTTACCTCAGAATAAATGGATGTCACATTTCTGCTCTTGTTGTTGCGCAGCGCTTGGAGGAACTGCATTGCAAATAATAATATTCTCTTTTTTTGTGATTTTAGTGAAATTTTTCTTCAAAGAAGTGGAATGAAATGGGAAGTGCAACGAACTCTTTAGTTCAATAAAACATTACATTTTTGAAAAATGCTTTTGAAATAAAAATTATTTTTGGGGAACTTGTTGGAGAATTAATTACAATAAATATAATTTTTCATTATCTAATGATTATATTAATTAACAGTATACCTCCTTCACCATCTTGACCAGTGTTGCCGACCGCCTACATCACACAACCGCACTCGGCTGCTACTACTGACCGACCGCTCTGCATGACGACTATTAGCGTACTGCACGCGACGACTACTGACAGAGTACAGCCCTCAACTAGACAGAGCTACAGACTCGCAACGACTGACTGACTGACTGACTGACTGACTGACTGACTGAGAACCGCTCGCAACACTCGCGCGGTCCAGCGCAAACTCTCTGGTCACAGATGCTACAATGTCTCGCCATCGCTGCTATGTTACATACGTGTTTCAGTGTCTTTTTCATTGGGGTAACGATCTTTGGCTCTTTTTATTCTGAATACAGGGCCAAAGGTCAACGCTGCTGCCCTTATACAATTTATCAGGTTCCATTATGTCTGTTGCAATGTTACATACGGTTCATTCTTTCATTAATATTATCGTTGGGTTTGTTTTGTAGGGACGTTAACATTCTGGCACATTTTTATTATCATCGGACTCTCTGCTATTTGTGCAGGGAGGTTATACCTGGGTCCATTTCCATTTCCATTTCCATTTACATTTTAATATTGATAGACTTTTTGTTTTCTTTTTTTGTTTCTTGTTGTTTTTCCTTCTTTTTTCTTGTTGTTTTTTTTTCTTTCTTTTTTTTTGTTTTGTTTTGTTTTTCCCGCTCTCACCACCACCGCCGCATCACGCCTTCCGTTTTCTTCTTGGTTTCTTTTCTGTTCTTCAACTGCTTCAACATCACCGCGCCCCATTTCCACACCACAGCCATCAGCCTCCAAGACGGGCAGGCGCAGTGTGCCATTTCCGGCGCACAAGCACACCCGTACGGTACTCTCCTCGCCCCCACGCCACCAACAACACAGCGACCACGCGGCTTTCAGGCATGGCATGGCACGGCACGGCACGGCACCGGCGAAATGCGCCGCCCCCGCCCCTCCGCGCATCCGTCCGTCTCGCCACGTTCACTGACAGCCGCGTCTGCGGCTACACCACGACAACCACAACACAACACCGCTCCCCTCCCTGGCAACTCATTGTTTTTCTCCTCCTCTTTTGCACAAACCACAACGCCGAGCACAGGCGCAAGCCACCCACACCGCGCCCCTCCCCGTCCCGTCTTTGGCCGCCGCTCCTCGTTTCCTCGTTTGCCCCCTCCCATCTCCCGAAATGCCATGCCAGCAGCGTTACGCATGCCCCTCCCCTGTCCACACAACACTACCGCCAAACGAACAGCCTTCCGGGCCACATGCAGGGCACGCCCACCTCCAAACACTGCCAATTCACGGACGCACGCACGCACACACACACACACACACACACACACACACACACACACACACACACTTTCCCGACACCTTTCTGTACGGAGGGTGCGTCATCTCGACCGTGACAGAGTGACGCCAACTATCGACGATCCATTTCCCCCCACTGGTAAAACACGTCCACTAACACCTACATACATCATTCAAGTACACAGACAATAGCATACACACAATGGGAGGGGGCACACGAACATGGACGGCACGGCACTGTCACACACTCTTCCTCAGAACCAACCATACCAACAAACGTTACGTACAACCGGGAAAGCGAAAGCGAAAGCAAAAGCAAAAAGCAAAGGCCAATGCAGCCGTCAAAGGTAACGTTCACCACGGCAGACACTTGCAGCCGCGCCGCCGTTAAACGCATTTCAGTGCGGCTCCAATACGCCTCCGACACGGGAACGTTCCGTTGCTCTACGAATGCGTTTCTCCCCTTTTTCCCTTCCTCTCTCTTTTGCCCCCCCCCCTCTGTCCTTTCCTCCTGCACTCTTGCCTCCTTCCTCACGTTCTGCCCAGACATTCGACCGATCAAAGTCAACCTGTCGTTACCGTTCTCAGCGCGACGGTGTACAACAGTATGACGGGTGTGCCCACGACTTCGGTTCAGTTGCGTGACGCCGGTCTATCGCGCCGATCGACAGTTACTCAGGGGGGCGACGGATCGGACCACGTCACCGACACACAAAACACTTTCAAACAAACAAATACATACCGGATGGACACAGACAAACACGTGTACAGACATTCGCCAAAAACGGCCGCCGCCGCCGCCGCCGTCGTCTAGCGTCGCGCTTACTGTACTGCACTGGACACGCGTGCATCTTGAATGACGACATCGGTGTGCGTGCGTCGTACGCAATCAGTCAGACACGGCTATCAAAAATCAGAGTCGAATGGTACATCATCGTGCGTGTCGCCGTACACGTACAGTACAATGCAACAACAATGCGTCTTCATGGCACGTTCATTTCAACGTCACTCACACACCTCCACGCTGCAGTTACGTCGCACCATTGTCAAACTCGGCGTACAGCAAAGGGAATAGTGGGCGGCAAACAAAAACCACAAAAAAAAACAACATTTCACATTTCACCCTCGCCATGTATGATGTGCAAAAAACAAACCCGCAAACGGCCGTCGTTACGGTGACACAAAAGTCGGCGATCGCACTGTCCCCCCTCGCAGACAGGTAACACACACACCAACAACACCAAATGGGTCAAAAACCACGCCAACGAGGCGTGCCACCATTCCACGCCACGGCGACCAACCTCGTGGCCGTACCCCGCGCAACACGCTTTGACGCGCCCCCCCACCCACAATCAAAATGCACACATACATCACAGCCGTCCACACAAACAACAACAACAATTCCGCCCTTCCCGCAAAAGGCAAGTTGGTGGCCCTGAAAAGGGCCGTTTTGCCGCTCTCGCAACGGAGGAGCATTCTCTCTCCATCCTTCCTTCCGTTCCAGAGCCACCTCCTTACTTGGAGCTCGTGTACTTGGTCACCGCCTTCGTGCCCTCGCTCACGGCGTGCTTGGCCAGCTCGCCAGGCAGCAACAGCCGCACAGCGGTCTGGATCTCGCGGGACGTGATGGTCGAGCGCTTGTTGTAGTGCGCCAGGCGAGAAGCCTCGGCCGCAATGCGCTCGAAAATGTCGTTCACGAAGCTGTTCATGATGCTCATCGCCTTCGACGAGATGCCCGTGTCAGGGTGCACCTGCTTCAGCACCTTGTAGATGTAGAT
>NW_025727224.1:0-35000 GCF_021461385.2 Schistocerca piceifrons | reverse complement strand
GACGCTAGTTTTCTGTCGTCTTAAAACGATGGACATACCTCCAAGCAGCTGCGAGATCTTAAGAAAAGAAACGCTGCACCACTGCCTTCGCCGCACTCGAATGATTCAATTGCGATTCTTAAAAAGAATTGAATGTTCGCTCTGTCCAACACTTTCGAGCACATCTGTGTACTCACGATCTCAGCGACGGCTTTCTGCAGTCCCAGCGTCAGTGCGAGGTGAACCGATGGCCACAGTAAGCAGCGGTCGTCGCGAAACTCAGTAGTCTTAAACGGAAACTTTCGTCTTGTTGAGAATGGCGTCACTGGTTTGCACCCGCATTCGCCCACGCATGTCACATGTGTGCGAAAATTTTTGCTCCTCTCTTTACGCAAAATCGCACGCAGCCGGTAGGATTCGAACCTACGCTCCCAGAGGGAATCTGATTTCGAGTCAGACGCCTTAACCACTCGGCCACGACTGCCGGTAGCGCGGCGTTGTCCCGACACATGCAAATGCTACCGTTTGAAGCACTGTGGTGTCAGAAAACGGCGTAGCTGCATTATTTTCCGTAGCGTTTCCACCGCTACCAGACGAATCGCTACCAAAGTTTTAAAATTTCCGCCCGGACAGGGACTTGAACCCTGGACCCTTAGGTTAAAAGCCTAATGCTCTACCGACTGAGCTATCCGGGCTCGCACGACGCTGTGAAACCTCCCACGATGCACAACTATACATTGACTCATGTCCTTTACTGTTGTGCAATCGTTGCATGGGGCCGTTACTAATAAAACGTCGCCTAAATGCTGTCTGCAAACTTATCGCGCTAAGCTCGTAACACACTATCGAAGACTGCTGGCACACGATGCAACAACAAATTGCACCAGTTGTTACGTCTCATACGTTGGAGCAGAGAATTGACGTGTTTTGTCGACACTCACTGGGCAATTGGAAAATTCGCAAGCATTTCGAATGCAATGTTTCCCACGTTTTCGCTCATTTCACGGTTCCGTTGAAGACGTTCTTCACCACCTGACACAGAAAAAGGAACGCAGTCGGTAGGGCTTTTTTGATTCTTTTGCTTCAAAGGGAGTTAGTTTTCTAGTGAGTTCGTCTTATGGCATGCACTAGACAACCAGAACTGCTACAGCAGAGAGTCATTTTTGTTGTCAGCTGTAGTTGCATTATCACCAACGCAGAGCAATTCCATTGGCGTCGCATCAAAACGAATACCTGCCGAAACCCGGGATCGAACCAGGGACCTTTAGATCTTCAGTCTAACGCTCTCCCAACTGAGCTATTTCGGCTGACATTGAACGTTGCTGTTTGCATGTGTTCGTTCAGCTCTGCCTCGTTGCCAATTTCACAGTCACCTTCGTCTGATAAGACACAGGGACGCTGAAAGGCGAGCAGCCGATGCAGTGAAGTCCCACACACATTTCTTCTGCTTCCATCATCGTAACAAGCAAACATGTCGACTCGACTCGTGTAATATTCACTTCGCTGACTTCACGTGACGCCGCGCTGACGCTAGAAAACCCGTGCTATGTCGATGCCAGGGGCAACTCGTGTGCAGAGAACGAGACACAAGAAGGAGTGAGCCTCTCCACCGTATGAGAGGCAGTATCTAGCAGATACACACGGTAAAACATTCGACTTGCGTTAGCTCGTAAATTGCTACACGTCATCGTCTGCAAGCTAAAAAGGACACATCCGCACTGCCCAGTGAGGCGACACTTGTACTAACACCCGGTGGGCGGCTGTGAGACGAGGAGATGAGCTGCGGCTTCTGGGCGCGACTGTAACGCTGCGCCCTGGATCAAATAACTGGTGACCCATGTGTTTAGTAGTGACGCAACTGCTAGGATGCACCTGAACGTCCATCTTTTGAGAGAGAGAAAATTTTCGCAGTCGGCAGGACTCGAACCTACGCTCCCAGAGGGAATCTGATTTCAAGTCAGACGCCTTAACCACTCGGCCACGACTGCCGGTGGCAGAAGCGACTCCCGACAAGTGAAACCGCCATCTTTAGAAGCAATCTGATGGCAGAAAGCGGCGTGGCCTCACTCTTTCCTGTAGGGTTTCCATTAGCCGTTACGAAAGTGTATTAATTTTCGCCCAGACGGGGACTTGAACCCAGGACCCTTTGGTTGAAAACCTAACGCTCTACCGACTCAGCTATGCGGGCCCACGCACGAGCATTATCGTACAGCTGCGTGGTGAGCGAGTGATTCGCATGTTGTAATTACTGGCTTATGGCTCCAATGGCGACTTCACCGACTTCCCACTGACGCACCGCTGACGCTAGTTTTCTGTCGTCTTAAAACGATGGACATACCTCCAAGCAGCTGCGAGATCTTAAGAAAAGAAACGCTGCACCACTGCCTTCGCCGCACTCGAATGATTCAATTGCGATTCTTAAAAAGAATTGAATGTTCGCTCTGTCCAACACTTTCGAGCACATCTGTGTACTCACGATCTCAGCGACGGCTTTCTGCAGTCCCAGCGTCAGTGCGAGGTGAACCGATGGCCACAGTAAGCAGCGGTCGTCGCGAAACTCAGTAGTCTTAAACGGAAACTTTCGTCTTGTTGAGAATGGCGTCACTGGTTTGCACCCGCATTCGCCCACGCATGTCACATGTGTGCGAAAATTTTTGCTCCTCTCTTTACGCAAAATCGCACGCAGCCGGTAGGATTCGAACCTACGCTCCCAGAGGGAATCTGATTTCGAGTCAGACGCCTTAACCACTCGGCCACGACTGCCGGTAGCGCGGCGTTGTCCCGACACATGCAAATGCTACCGTTTGAAGCACTGTGGTGTCAGAAAACGGCGTAGCTGCATTATTTTCCGTAGCGTTTCCACCGCTACCAGACGAATCGCTACCAAAGTTTTAAAATTTCCGCCCGGACAGGGACTTGAACCCTGGACCCTTAGGTTAAAAGCCTAATGCTCTACCGACTGAGCTATCCGGGCTCGCACGACGCTGTGAAACCTCCCACGATGCACAACTATACATTGACTCATGTCCTTTACTGTTGTGCAATCGTTGCATGGGGCCGTTACTAATAAAACGTCGCCTAAATGCTGTCTGCAAACTTATCGCGCTAAGCTCGTAACACACTATCGAAGACTGCTGGCACACGATGCAACAACAAATTGCACCAGTTGTTACGTCTCATACGTTGGAGCAGAGAATTGACGTGTTTTGTCGACACTCACTGGGCAATTGGAAAATTCGCAAGCATTTCGAATGCAATGTTTCCCACGTTTTCGCTCATTTCACGGTTCCGTTGAAGACGTTCTTCACCACCTGACACAGAAAAAGGAACGCAGTCGGTAGGGCTTTTTTGATTCTTTTGCTTCAAAGGGAGTTAGTTTTCTAGTGAGTTCGTCTTATGGCATGCACTAGACAACCAGAACTGCTACAGCAGAGAGTCATTTTTGTTGTCAGCTGTAGTTGCATTATCACCAACGCAGAGCAATTCCATTGGCGTCGCATCAAAACGAATACCTGCCGAAACCCGGGATCGAACCAGGGACCTTTAGATCTTCAGTCTAACGCTCTCCCAACTGAGCTATTTCGGCTGACATTGAACGTTGCTGTTTGCATGTGTTCGTTCAGCTCTGCCTCGTTGCCAATTTCACAGTCACCTTCGTCTGATAAGACACAGGGACGCTGAAAGGCGAGCAGCCGATGCAGTGAAGTCCCACACACATTTCTTCTGCTTCCATCATCGTAACAAGCAAACATGTCGACTCGACTCGTGTAATATTCACTTCGCTGACTTCACGTGACGCCGCGCTGACGCTAGAAAACCCGTGCTATGTCGATGCCAGGGGCAACTCGTGTGCAGAGAACGAGACACAAGAAGGAGTGAGCCTCTCCACCGTATGAGAGGCAGTATCTAGCAGATACACACGGTAAAACATTCGACTTGCGTTAGCTCGTAAATTGCTACACGTCATCGTCTGCAAGCTAAAAAGGACACATCCGCACTGCCCAGTGAGGCGACACTTGTACTAACACCCGGTGGGCGGCTGTGAGACGAGGAGATGAGCTGCGGCTTCTGGGCGCGACTGTAACGCTGCGCCCTGGATCAAATAACTGGTGACCCATGTGTTTAGTAGTGACGCAACTGCTAGGATGCACCTGAACGTCCATCTTTTGAGAGAGAGAAAATTTTCGCAGTCGGCAGGACTCGAACCTACGCTCCCAGAGGGAATCTGATTTCAAGTCAGACGCCTTAACCACTCGGCCACGACTGCCGGTGGCAGAAGCGACTCCCGACAAGTGAAACCGCCATCTTTAGAAGCAATCTGATGGCAGAAAGCGGCGTGGCCTCACTCTTTCCTGTAGGGTTTCCATTAGCCGTTACGAAAGTGTATTAATTTTCGCCCAGACGGGGACTTGAACCCAGGACCCTTTGGTTGAAAACCTAACGCTCTACCGACTCAGCTATGCGGGCCCACGCACGAGCATTATCGTACAGCTGCGTGGTGAGCGAGTGATTCGCATGTTGTAATTACTGGCTTATGGCTCCAATGGCGACTTCACCGACTTCCCACTGACGCACCGCTGACGCTAGTTTTCTGTCGTCTTAAAACGATGGACATACCTCCAAGCAGCTGCGAGATCTTAAGAAAAGAAACGCTGCACCACTGCCTTCGCCGCACTCGAATGATTCAATTGCGATTCTTAAAAAGAATTGAATGTTCGCTCTGTCCAACACTTTCGAGCACATCTGTGTACTCACGATCTCAGCGACGGCTTTCTGCAGTCCCAGCGTCAGTGCGAGGTGAACCGATGGCCACAGTAAGCAGCGGTCGTCGCGAAACTCAGTAGTCTTAAACGGAAACTTTCGTCTTGTTGAGAATGGCGTCACTGGTTTGCACCCGCATTCGCCCACGCATGTCACATGTGTGCGAAAATTTTTGCTCCTCTCTTTACGCAAAATCGCACGCAGCCGGTAGGATTCGAACCTACGCTCCCAGAGGGAATCTGATTTCGAGTCAGACGCCTTAACCACTCGGCCACGACTGCCGGTAGCGCGGCGTTGTCCCGACACATGCAAATGCTACCGTTTGAAGCACTGTGGTGTCAGAAAACGGCGTAGCTGCATTATTTTCCGTAGCGTTTCCACCGCTACCAGACGAATCGCTACCAAAGTTTTAAAATTTCCGCCCGGACAGGGACTTGAACCCTGGACCCTTAGGTTAAAAGCCTAATGCTCTACCGACTGAGCTATCCGGGCTCGCACGACGCTGTGAAACCTCCCACGATGCACAACTATACATTGACTCATGTCCTTTACTGTTGTGCAATCGTTGCATGGGGCCGTTACTAATAAAACGTCGCCTAAATGCTGTCTGCAAACTTATCGCGCTAAGCTCGTAACACACTATCGAAGACTGCTGGCACACGATGCAACAACAAATTGCACCAGTTGTTACGTCTCATACGTTGGAGCAGAGAATTGACGTGTTTTGTCGACACTCACTGGGCAATTGGAAAATTCGCAAGCATTTCGAATGCAATGTTTCCCACGTTTTCGCTCATTTCACGGTTCCGTTGAAGACGTTCTTCACCACCTGACACAGAAAAAGGAACGCAGTCGGTAGGGCTTTTTTGATTCTTTTGCTTCAAAGGGAGTTAGTTTTCTAGTGAGTTCGTCTTATGGCATGCACTAGACAACCAGAACTGCTACAGCAGAGAGTCATTTTTGTTGTCAGCTGTAGTTGCATTATCACCAACGCAGAGCAATTCCATTGGCGTCGCATCAAAACGAATACCTGCCGAAACCCGGGATCGAACCAGGGACCTTTAGATCTTCAGTCTCACGCTCTCCCAACTGAGCTATTTCGGCTGACATTGAACGTTGCTGTTTGCATGTGTTCGTTCAGCTCTGCCTCGTTGCCAATTTCACAGTCACCTTCGTCTGATAAGACACAGGGACGCTGAAAGGCGAGCAGCCGATGCAGTGAAGTCCCACACACATTTCTTCTGCTTCCATCATCGTAACAAGCAAACATGTCGACTCGACTCGTGTAATATTCACTTCGCTGACTTCACGTGACGCCGCGCTGACGCTAGAAAACCCGTGCTATGTCGATGCCAGGGGCAACTCGTGTGCAGAGAACGAGACACAAGAAGGAGTGAGCCTCTCCACCGTATGAGAGGCAGTATCTAGCAGATACACACGGTAAAACATTCGACTTGCGTTAGCTCGTAAATTGCTACACGTCATCGTCTGCAAGCTAAAAAGGACACATCCGCACTGCCCAGTGAGGCGACACTTGTACTAACACCCGGTGGGCGGCTGTGAGACGAGGAGATGAGCTGCGGCTTCTGGGCGCGACTGTAACGCTGCGCCCTGGATCAAATAACTGGTGACCCATGTGTTTAGTAGTGACGCAACTGCTAGGATGCACCTGAACGTCCATCTTTTGAGAGAGAGAAAATTTTCGCAGTCGGCAGGACTCGAACCTACGCTCCCAGAGGGAATCTGATTTCAAGTCAGACGCCTTAACCACTCGGCCACGACTGCCGGTGGCAGAAGCGACTCCCGACAAGTGAAACCGCCATCTTTAGAAGCAATCTGATGGCAGAAAGCGGCGTGGCCTCACTCTTTCCTGTAGGGTTTCCATTAGCCGTTACGAAAGTGTATTAATTTTCGCCCAGACGGGGACTTGAACCCAGGACCCTTTGGTTGAAAACCTAACGCTCTACCGACTCAGCTATGCGGGCCCACGCACGAGCATTATCGTACAGCTGCGTGGTGAGCGAGTGATTCGCATGTTGTAATTACTGGCTTATGGCTCCAATGGCGACTTCACCGACTTCCCACTGACGCACCGCTGACGCTAGTTTTCTGTCGTCTTAAAACGATGGACATACCTCCAAGCAGCTGCGAGATCTTAAGAAAAGAAACGCTGCACCACTGCCTTCGCCGCACTCGAATGATTCAATTGCGATTCTTAAAAAGAATTGAATGTTCGCTCTGTCCAACACTTTCGAGCACATCTGTGTACTCACGATCTCAGCGACGGCTTTCTGCAGTCCCAGCGTCAGTGCGAGGTGAACCGATGGCCACAGTAAGCAGCGGTCGTCGCGAAACTCAGTAGTCTTAAACGGAAACTTTCGTCTTGTTGAGAATGGCGTCACTGGTTTGCACCCGCATTCGCCCACGCATGTCACATGTGTGCGAAAATTTTTGCTCCTCTCTTTACGCAAAATCGCACGCAGCCGGTAGGATTCGAACCTACGCTCCCAGAGGGAATCTGATTTCGAGTCAGACGCCTTAACCACTCGGCCACGACTGCCGGTAGCGCGGCGTTGTCCCGACACATGCAAATGCTACCGTTTGAAGCACTGTGGTGTCAGAAAACGGCGTAGCTGCATTATTTTCCGTAGCGTTTCCACCGCTACCAGACGAATCGCTACCAAAGTTTTAAAATTTCCGCCCGGACAGGGACTTGAACCCTGGACCCTTAGGTTAAAAGCCTAATGCTCTACCGACTGAGCTATCCGGGCTCGCACGACGCTGTGAAACCTCCCACGATGCACAACTATACATTGACTCATGTCCTTTACTGTTGTGCAATCGTTGCATGGGGCCGTTACTAATAAAACGTCGCCTAAATGCTGTCTGCAAACTTATCGCGCTAAGCTCGTAACACACTATCGAAGACTGCTGGCACACGATGCAACAACAAATTGCACCAGTTGTTACGTCTCATACGTTGGAGCAGAGAATTGACGTGTTTTGTCGACACTCACTGGGCAATTGGAAAATTCGCAAGCATTTCGAATGCAATGTTTCCCACGTTTTCGCTCATTTCACGGTTCCGTTGAAGACGTTCTTCACCACCTGACACAGAAAAAGGAACGCAGTCGGTAGGGCTTTTTTGATTCTTTTGCTTCAAAGGGAGTTAGTTTTCTAGTGAGTTCGTCTTATGGCATGCACTAGACAACCAGAACTGCTACAGCAGAGAGTCATTTTTGTTGTCAGCTGTAGTTGCATTATCACCAACGCAGAGCAATTCCATTGGCGTCGCATCAAAACGAATACCTGCCGAAACCCGGGATCGAACCAGGGACCTTTAGATCTTCAGTCTAACGCTCTCCCAACTGAGCTATTTCGGCTGACATTGAACGTTGCTGTTTGCATGTGTTCGTTCAGCTCTGCCTCGTTGCCAATTTCACAGTCACCTTCGTCTGATAAGACACAGGGACGCTGAAAGGCGAGCAGCCGATGCAGTGAAGTCCCACACACATTTCTTCTGCTTCCATCATCGTAACAAGCAAACATGTCGACTCGACTCGTGTAATATTCACTTCGCTGACTTCACGTGACGCCGCGCTGACGCTAGAAAACCCGTGCTATGTCGATGCCAGGGGCAACTCGTGTGCAGAGAACGAGACACAAGAAGGAGTGAGCCTCTCCACCGTATGAGAGGCAGTATCTAGCAGATACACACGGTAAAACATTCGACTTGCGTTAGCTCGTAAATTGCTACACGTCATCGTCTGCAAGCTAAAAAGGACACATCCGCACTGCCCAGTGAGGCGACACTTGTACTAACACCCGGTGGGCGGCTGTGAGACGAGGAGATGAGCTGCGGCTTCTGGGCGCGACTGTAACGCTGCGCCCTGGATCAAATAACTGGTGACCCATGTGTTTAGTAGTGACGCAACTGCTAGGATGCACCTGAACGTCCATCTTTTGAGAGAGAGAAAATTTTCGCAGTCGGCAGGACTCGAACCTACGCTCCCAGAGGGAATCTGATTTCAAGTCAGACGCCTTAACCACTCGGCCACGACTGCCGGTGGCAGAAGCGACTCCCGACAAGTGAAACCGCCATCTTTAGAAGCAATCTGATGGCAGAAAGCGGCGTGGCCTCACTCTTTCCTGTAGGGTTTCCATTAGCCGTTACGAAAGTGTATTAATTTTCGCCCAGACGGGGACTTGAACCCAGGACCCTTTGGTTGAAAACCTAACGCTCTACCGACTCAGCTATGCGGGCCCACGCACGAGCATTATCGTACAGCTGCGTGGTGAGCGAGTGATTCGCATGTTGTAATTACTGGCTTATGGCTCCAATGGCGACTTCACCGACTTCCCACTGACGCACCGCTGACGCTAGTTTTCTGTCGTCTTAAAACGATGGACATACCTCCAAGCAGCTGCGAGATCTTAAGAAAAGAAACGCTGCACCACTGCCTTCGCCGCACTCGAATGATTCAATTGCGATTCTTAAAAAGAATTGAATGTTCGCTCTGTCCAACACTTTCGAGCACATCTGTGTACTCACGATCTCAGCGACGGCTTTCTGCAGTCCCAGCGTCAGTGCGAGGTGAACCGATGGCCACAGTAAGCAGCGGTCGTCGCGAAACTCAGTAGTCTTAAACGGAAACTTTCGTCTTGTTGAGAATGGCGTCACTGGTTTGCACCCGCATTCGCCCACGCATGTCACATGTGTGCGAAAATTTTTGCTCCTCTCTTTACGCAAAATCGCACGCAGCCGGTAGGATTCGAACCTACGCTCCCAGAGGGAATCTGATTTCGAGTCAGACGCCTTAACCACTCGGCCACGACTGCCGGTAGCGCGGCGTTGTCCCGACACATGCAAATGCTACCGTTTGAAGCACTGTGGTGTCAGAAAACGGCGTAGCTGCATTATTTTCCGTAGCGTTTCCACCGCTACCAGACGAATCGCTACCAAAGTTTTAAAATTTCCGCCCGGACAGGGACTTGAACCCTGGACCCTTAGGTTAAAAGCCTAATGCTCTACCGACTGAGCTATCCGGGCTCGCACGACGCTGTGAAACCTCCCACGATGCACAACTATACATTGACTCATGTCCTTTACTGTTGTGCAATCGTTGCATGGGGCCGTTACTAATAAAACGTCGCCTAAATGCTGTCTGCAAACTTATCGCGCTAAGCTCGTAACACACTATCGAAGACTGCTGGCACACGATGCAACAACAAATTGCACCAGTTGTTACGTCTCATACGTTGGAGCAGAGAATTGACGTGTTTTGTCGACACTCACTGGGCAATTGGAAAATTCGCAAGCATTTCGAATGCAATGTTTCCCACGTTTTCGCTCATTTCACGGTTCCGTTGAAGACGTTCTTCACCACCTGACACAGAAAAAGGAACGCAGTCGGTAGGGCTTTTTTGATTCTTTTGCTTCAAAGGGAGTTAGTTTTCTAGTGAGTTCGTCTTATGGCATGCACTAGACAACCAGAACTGCTACAGCAGAGAGTCATTTTTGTTGTCAGCTGTAGTTGCATTATCACCAACGCAGAGCAATTCCATTGGCGTCGCATCAAAACGAATACCTGCCGAAACCCGGGATCGAACCAGGGACCTTTAGATCTTCAGTCTAACGCTCTCCCAACTGAGCTATTTCGGCTGACATTGAACGTTGCTGTTTGCATGTGTTCGTTCAGCTCTGCCTCGTTGCCAATTTCACAGTCACCTTCGTCTGATAAGACACAGGGACGCTGAAAGGCGAGCAGCCGATGCAGTGAAGTCCCACACACATTTCTTCTGCTTCCATCATCGTAACAAGCAAACATGTCGACTCGACTCGTGTAATATTCACTTCGCTGACTTCACGTGACGCCGCGCTGACGCTAGAAAACCCGTGCTATGTCGATGCCAGGGGCAACTCGTGTGCAGAGAACGAGACACAAGAAGGAGTGAGCCTCTCCACCGTATGAGAGGCAGTATCTAGCAGATACACACGGTAAAACATTCGACTTGCGTTAGCTCGTAAATTGCTACACGTCATCGTCTGCAAGCTAAAAAGGACACATCCGCACTGCCCAGTGAGGCGACACTTGTACTAACACCCGGTGGGCGGCTGTGAGACGAGGAGATGAGCTGCGGCTTCTGGGCGCGACTGTAACGCTGCGCCCTGGATCAAATAACTGGTGACCCATGTGTTTAGTAGTGACGCAACTGCTAGGATGCACCTGAACGTCCATCTTTTGAGAGAGAGAAAATTTTCGCAGTCGGCAGGACTCGAACCTACGCTCCCAGAGGGAATCTGATTTCAAGTCAGACGCCTTAACCACTCGGCCACGACTGCCGGTGGCAGAAGCGACTCCCGACAAGTGAAACCGCCATCTTTAGAAGCAATCTGATGGCAGAAAGCGGCGTGGCCTCACTCTTTCCTGTAGGGTTTCCATTAGCCGTTACGAAAGTGTATTAATTTTCGCCCAGACGGGGACTTGAACCCAGGACCCTTTGGTTGAAAACCTAACGCTCTACCGACTCAGCTATGCGGGCCCACGCACGAGCATTATCGTACAGCTGCGTGGTGAGCGAGTGATTCGCATGTTGTAATTACTGGCTTATGGCTCCAATGGCGACTTCACCGACTTCCCACTGACGCACCGCTGACGCTAGTTTTCTGTCGTCTTAAAACGATGGACATACCTCCAAGCAGCTGCGAGATCTTAAGAAAAGAAACGCTGCACCACTGCCTTCGCCGCACTCGAATGATTCAATTGCGATTCTTAAAAAGAATTGAATGTTCGCTCTGTCCAACACTTTCGAGCACATCTGTGTACTCACGATCTCAGCGACGGCTTTCTGCAGTCCCAGCGTCAGTGCGAGGTGAACCGATGGCCACAGTAAGCAGCGGTCGTCGCGAAACTCAGTAGTCTTAAACGGAAACTTTCGTCTTGTTGAGAATGGCGTCACTGGTTTGCACCCGCATTCGCCCACGCATGTCACATGTGTGCGAAAATTTTTGCTCCTCTCTTTACGCAAAATCGCACGCAGCCGGTAGGATTCGAACCTACGCTCCCAGAGGGAATCTGATTTCGAGTCAGACGCCTTAACCACTCGGCCACGACTGCCGGTAGCGCGGCGTTGTCCCGACACATGCAAATGCTACCGTTTGAAGCACTGTGGTGTCAGAAAACGGCGTAGCTGCATTATTTTCCGTAGCGTTTCCACCGCTACCAGACGAATCGCTACCAAAGTTTTAAAATTTCCGCCCGGACAGGGACTTGAACCCTGGACCCTTAGGTTAAAAGCCTAATGCTCTACCGACTGAGCTATCCGGGCTCGCACGACGCTGTGAAACCTCCCACGATGCACAACTATACATTGACTCATGTCCTTTACTGTTGTGCAATCGTTGCATGGGGCCGTTACTAATAAAACGTCGCCTAAATGCTGTCTGCAAACTTATCGCGCTAAGCTCGTAACACACTATCGAAGACTGCTGGCACACGATGCAACAACAAATTGCACCAGTTGTTACGTCTCATACGTTGGAGCAGAGAATTGACGTGTTTTGTCGACACTCACTGGGCAATTGGAAAATTCGCAAGCATTTCGAATGCAATGTTTCCCACGTTTTCGCTCATTTCACGGTTCCGTTGAAGACGTTCTTCACCACCTGACACAGAAAAAGGAACGCAGTCGGTAGGGCTTTTTTGATTCTTTTGCTTCAAAGGGAGTTAGTTTTCTAGTGAGTTCGTCTTATGGCATGCACTAGACAACCAGAACTGCTACAGCAGAGAGTCATTTTTGTTGTCAGCTGTAGTTGCATTATCACCAACGCAGAGCAATTCCATTGGCGTCGCATCAAAACGAATACCTGCCGAAACCCGGGATCGAACCAGGGACCTTTAGATCTTCAGTCTAACGCTCTCCCAACTGAGCTATTTCGGCTGACATTGAACGTTGCTGTTTGCATGTGTTCGTTCAGCTCTGCCTCGTTGCCAATTTCACAGTCACCTTCGTCTGATAAGACACAGGGACGCTGAAAGGCGAGCAGCCGATGCAGTGAAGTCCCACACACATTTCTTCTGCTTCCATCATCGTAACAAGCAAACATGTCGACTCGACTCGTGTAATATTCACTTCGCTGACTTCACGTGACGCCGCGCTGACGCTAGAAAACCCGTGCTATGTCGATGCCAGGGGCAACTCGTGTGCAGAGAACGAGACACAAGAAGGAGTGAGCCTCTCCACCGTATGAGAGGCAGTATCTAGCAGATACACACGGTAAAACATTCGACTT
The DNA here is from genome assembly GCF_021461385.2 of Schistocerca piceifrons. NCBI lineage: Eukaryota > Metazoa > Arthropoda > Insecta > Orthoptera > Acrididae > Schistocerca > Schistocerca piceifrons. The sequence goes on along the minus strand of NW_025727224.1, from coordinate 21,967 downwards.
GCGTTAGCTCGTAAATTGCTACACGTCATCGTCTGCAAGCTAAAAAGGACACATCCGCACTGCCCAGTGAGGCGACACTTGTACTAACACCCGGTGGGCGGCTGTGAGACGAGGAGATGAGCTGCGGCTTCTGGGCGCGACTGTAACGCTGCGCCCTGGATCAAATAACTGGTGACCCATGTGTTTAGTAGTGACGCAACTGCTAGGATGCACCTGAACGTCCATCTTTTGAGAGAGAGAAAATTTTCGCAGTCGGCAGGACTCGAACCTACGCTCCCAGAGGGAATCTGATTTCAAGTCAGACGCCTTAACCACTCGGCCACGACTGCCGGTGGCAGAAGCGACTCCCGACAAGTGAAACCGCCATCTTTAGAAGCAATCTGATGGCAGAAAGCGGCGTGGCCTCACTCTTTCCTGTAGGGTTTCCATTAGCCGTTACGAAAGTGTATTAATTTTCGCCCAGACGGGGACTTGAACCCAGGACCCTTTGGTTGAAAACCTAACGCTCTACCGACTCAGCTATGCGGGCCCACGCACGAGCATTATCGTACAGCTGCGTGGTGAGCGAGTGATTCGCATGTTGTAATTACTGGCTTATGGCTCCAATGGCGACTTCACCGACTTCCCACTGACGCACCGCTGACGCTAGTTTTCTGTCGTCTTAAAACGATGGACATACCTCCAAGCAGCTGCGAGATCTTAAGAAAAGAAACGCTGCACCACTGCCTTCGCCGCACTCGAATGATTCAATTGCGATTCTTAAAAAGAATTGAATGTTCGCTCTGTCCAACACTTTCGAGCACATCTGTGTACTCACGATCTCAGCGACGGCTTTCTGCAGTCCCAGCGTCAGTGCGAGGTGAACCGATGGCCACAGTAAGCAGCGGTCGTCGCGAAACTCAGTAGTCTTAAACGGAAACTTTCGTCTTGTTGAGAATGGCGTCACTGGTTTGCACCCGCATTCGCCCACGCATGTCACATGTGTGCGAAAATTTTTGCTCCTCTCTTTACGCAAAATCGCACGCAGCCGGTAGGATTCGAACCTACGCTCCCAGAGGGAATCTGATTTCGAGTCAGACGCCTTAACCACTCGGCCACGACTGCCGGTAGCGCGGCGTTGTCCCGACACATGCAAATGCTACCGTTTGAAGCACTGTGGTGTCAGAAAACGGCGTAGCTGCATTATTTTCCGTAGCGTTTCCACCGCTACCAGACGAATCGCTACCAAAGTTTTAAAATTTCCGCCCGGACAGGGACTTGAACCCTGGACCCTTAGGTTAAAAGCCTAATGCTCTACCGACTGAGCTATCCGGGCTCGCACGACGCTGTGAAACCTCCCACGATGCACAACTATACATTGACTCATGTCCTTTACTGTTGTGCAATCGTTGCATGGGGCCGTTACTAATAAAACGTCGCCTAAATGCTGTCTGCAAACTTATCGCGCTAAGCTCGTAACACACTATCGAAGACTGCTGGCACACGATGCAACAACAAATTGCACCAGTTGTTACGTCTCATACGTTGGAGCAGAGAATTGACGTGTTTTGTCGACACTCACTGGGCAATTGGAAAATTCGCAAGCATTTCGAATGCAATGTTTCCCACGTTTTCGCTCATTTCACGGTTCCGTTGAAGACGTTCTTCACCACCTGACACAGAAAAAGGAACGCAGTCGGTAGGGCTTTTTTGATTCTTTTGCTTCAAAGGGAGTTAGTTTTCTAGTGAGTTCGTCTTATGGCATGCACTAGACAACCAGAACTGCTACAGCAGAGAGTCATTTTTGTTGTCAGCTGTAGTTGCATTATCACCAACGCAGAGCAATTCCACTGGCGTCGCATCAAAACGAATACCTGCCGAAACCCGGGATCGAACCAGGGACCTTTAGATCTTCAGTCTAACGCTCTCCCAACTGAGCTATTTCGGCTGACATTGAACGTTGCTGTTTGCATGTGTTCGTTCAGCTCTGCCTCGTTGCCAATTTCACAGTCACCTTCGTCTGATAAGACACAGGGACGCTGAAAGGCGAGCAGCCGATGCAGTGAAGTCCCACACACATTTCTTCTGCTTCCATCATCGTAACAAGCAAACATGTCGACTCGACTCGTGTAATATTCACTTCGCTGACTTCACGTGACGCCGCGCTGACGCTAGAAAACCCGTGCTATGTCGATGCCAGGGGCAACTCGTGTGCAGAGAACGAGACACAAGAAGGAGTGAGCCTCTCCACCGTATGAGAGGCAGTATCTAGCAGATACACACGGTAAAACATTCGACTTGCGTTAGCTCGTAAATTGCTACACGTCATCGTCTGCAAGCTAAAAAGGACACATCCGCACTGCCCAGTGAGGCGACACTTGTACTAACACCCGGTGGGCGGCTGTGAGACGAGGAGATGAGCTGCGGCTTCTGGGCGCGACTGTAACGCTGCGCCCTGGATCAAATAACTGGTGACCCATGTGTTTAGTAGTGACGCAACTGCTAGGATGCACCTGAACGTCCATCTTTTGAGAGAGAGAAAATTTTCGCAGTCGGCAGGACTCGAACCTACGCTCCCAGAGGGAATCTGATTTCAAGTCAGACGCCTTAACCACTCGGCCACGACTGCCGGTGGCAGAAGCGACTCCCGACAAGTGAAACCGCCATCTTTAGAAGCAATCTGATGGCAGAAAGCGGCGTGGCCTCACTCTTTCCTGTAGGGTTTCCATTAGCCGTTACGAAAGTGTATTAATTTTCGCCCAGACGGGGACTTGAACCCAGGACCCTTTGGTTGAAAACCTAACGCTCTACCGACTCAGCTATGCGGGCCCACGCACGAGCATTATCGTACAGCTGCGTGGTGAGCGAGTGATTCGCATGTTGTAATTACTGGCTTATGGCTCCAATGGCGACTTCACCGACTTCCCACTGACGCACCGCTGACGCTAGTTTTCTGTCGTCTTAAAACGATGGACATACCTCCAAGCAGCTGCGAGATCTTAAGAAAAGAAACGCTGCACCACTGCCTTCGCCGCACTCGAATGATTCAATTGCGATTCTTAAAAAGAATTGAATGTTCGCTCTGTCCAACACTTTCGAGCACATCTGTGTACTCACGATCTCAGCGACGGCTTTCTGCAGTCCCAGCGTCAGTGCGAGGTGAACCGATGGCCACAGTAAGCAGCGGTCGTCGCGAAACTCAGTAGTCTTAAACGGAAACTTTCGTCTTGTTGAGAATGGCGTCACTGGTTTGCACCCGCATTCGCCCACGCATGTCACATGTGTGCGAAAATTTTTGCTCCTCTCTTTACGCAAAATCGCACGCAGCCGGTAGGATTCGAACCTACGCTCCCAGAGGGAATCTGATTTCGAGTCAGACGCCTTAACCACTCGGCCACGACTGCCGGTAGCGCGGCGTTGTCCCGACACATGCAAATGCTACCGTTTGAAGCACTGTGGTGTCAGAAAACGGCGTAGCTGCATTATTTTCCGTAGCGTTTCCACCGCTACCAGACGAATCGCTACCAAAGTTTTAAAATTTCCGCCCGGACAGGGACTTGAACCCTGGACCCTTAGGTTAAAAGCCTAATGCTCTACCGACTGAGCTATCCGGGCTCGCACGACGCTGTGAAACCTCCCACGATGCACAACTATACATTGACTCATGTCCTTTACTGTTGTGCAATCGTTGCATGGGGCCGTTACTAATAAAACGTCGCCTAAATGCTGTCTGCAAACTTATCGCGCTAAGCTCGTAACACACTATCGAAGACTGCTGGCACACGATGCAACAACAAATTGCACCAGTTGTTACGTCTCATACGTTGGAGCAGAGAATTGACGTGTTTTGTCGACACTCACTGGGCAATTGGAAAATTCGCAAGCATTTCGAATGCAATGTTTCCCACGTTTTCGCTCATTTCACGGTTCCGTTGAAGACGTTCTTCACCACCTGACACAGAAAAAGGAACGCAGTCGGTAGGGCTTTTTTGATTCTTTTGCTTCAAAGGGAGTTAGTTTTCTAGTGAGTTCGTCTTATGGCATGCACTAGACAACCAGAACTGCTACAGCAGAGAGTCATTTTTGTTGTCAGCTGTAGTTGCATTATCACCAACGCAGAGCAATTCCATTGGCGTCGCATCAAAACGAATACCTGCCGAAACCCGGGATCGAACCAGGGACCTTTAGATCTTCAGTCTAACGCTCTCCCAACTGAGCTATTTCGGCTGACATTGAACGTTGCTGTTTGCATGTGTTCGTTCAGCTCTGCCTCGTTGCCAATTTCACAGTCACCTTCGTCTGATAAGACACAGGGACGCTGAAAGGCGAGCAGCCGATGCAGTGAAGTCCCACACACATTTCTTCTGCTTCCATCATCGTAACAAGCAAACATGTCGACTCGACTCGTGTAATATTCACTTCGCTGACTTCACGTGACGCCGCGCTGACGCTAGAAAACCCGTGCTATGTCGATGCCAGGGGCAACTCGTGTGCAGAGAACGAGACACAAGAAGGAGTGAGCCTCTCCACCGTATGAGAGGCAGTATCTAGCAGATACACACGGTAAAACATTCGACTTGCGTTAGCTCGTAAATTGCTACACGTCATCGTCTGCAAGCTAAAAAGGACACATCCGCACTGCCCAGTGAGGCGACACTTGTACTAACACCCGGTGGGCGGCTGTGAGACGAGGAGATGAGCTGCGGCTTCTGGGCGCGACTGTAACGCTGCGCCCTGGATCAAATAACTGGTGACCCATGTGTTTAGTAGTGACGCAACTGCTAGGATGCACCTGAACGTCCATCTTTTGAGAGAGAGAAAATTTTCGCAGTCGGCAGGACTCGAACCTACGCTCCCAGAGGGAATCTGATTTCAAGTCAGACGCCTTAACCACTCGGCCACGACTGCCGGTGGCAGAAGCGACTCCCGACAAGTGAAACCGCCATCTTTAGAAGCAATCTGATGGCAGAAAGCGGCGTGGCCTCACTCTTTCCTGTAGGGTTTCCATTAGCCGTTACGAAAGTGTATTAATTTTCGCCCAGACGGGGACTTGAACCCAGGACCCTTTGGTTGAAAACCTAACGCTCTACCGACTCAGCTATGCGGGCCCACGCACGAGCATTATCGTACAGCTGCGTGGTGAGCGAGTGATTCGCATGTTGTAATTACTGGCTTATGGCTCCAATGGCGACTTCACCGACTTCCCACTGACGCACCGCTGACGCTAGTTTTCTGTCGTCTTAAAACGATGGACATACCTCCAAGCAGCTGCGAGATCTTAAGAAAAGAAACGCTGCACCACTGCCTTCGCCGCACTCGAATGATTCAATTGCGATTCTTAAAAAGAATTGAATGTTCGCTCTGTCCAACACTTTCGAGCACATCTGTGTACTCACGATCTCAGCGACGGCTTTCTGCAGTCCCAGCGTCAGTGCGAGGTGAACCGATGGCCACAGTAAGCAGCGGTCGTCGCGAAACTCAGTAGTCTTAAACGGAAACTTTCGTCTTGTTGAGAATGGCGTCACTGGTTTGCACCCGCATTCGCCCACGCATGTCACATGTGTGCGAAAATTTTTGCTCCTCTCTTTACGCAAAATCGCACGCAGCCGGTAGGATTCGAACCTACGCTCCCAGAGGGAATCTGATTTCGAGTCAGACGCCTTAACCACTCGGCCACGACTGCCGGTAGCGCGGCGTTGTCCCGACACATGCAAATGCTACCGTTTGAAGCACTGTGGTGTCAGAAAACGGCGTAGCTGCATTATTTTCCGTAGCGTTTCCACCGCTACCAGACGAATCGCTACCAAAGTTTTAAAATTTCCGCCCGGACAGGGACTTGAACCCTGGACCCTTAGGTTAAAAGCCTAATGCTCTACCGACTGAGCTATCCGGGCTCGCACGACGCTGTGAAACCTCCCACGATGCACAACTATACATTGACTCATGTCCTTTACTGTTGTGCAATCGTTGCATGGGGCCGTTACTAATAAAACGTCGCCTAAATGCTGTCTGCAAACTTATCGCGCTAAGCTCGTAACACACTATCGAAGACTGCTGGCACACGATGCAACAACAAATTGCACCAGTTGTTACGTCTCATACGTTGGAGCAGAGAATTGACGTGTTTTGTCGACACTCACTGGGCAATTGGAAAATTCGCAAGCATTTCGAATGCAATGTTTCCCACGTTTTCGCTCATTTCACGGTTCCGTTGAAGACGTTCTTCACCACCTGACACAGAAAAAGGAACGCAGTCGGTAGGGCTTTTTTGATTCTTTTGCTTCAAAGGGAGTTAGTTTTCTAGTGAGTTCGTCTTATGGCATGCACTAGACAACCAGAACTGCTACAGCAGAGAGTCATTTTTGTTGTCAGCTGTAGTTGCATTATCACCAACGCAGAGCAATTCCATTGGCGTCGCATCAAAACGAATACCTGCCGAAACCCGGGATCGAACCAGGGACCTTTAGATCTTCAGTCTAACGCTCTCCCAACTGAGCTATTTCGGCTGACATTGAACGTTGCTGTTTGCATGTGTTCGTTCAGCTCTGCCTCGTTGCCAATTTCACAGTCACCTTCGTCTGATAAGACACAGGGACGCTGAAAGGCGAGCAGCCGATGCAGTGAAGTCCCACACACATTTCTTCTGCTTCCATCATCGTAACAAGCAAACATGTCGACTCGACTCGTGTAATATTCACTTCGCTGACTTCACGTGACGCCGCGCTGACGCTAGAAAACCCGTGCTATGTCGATGCCAGGGGCAACTCGTGTGCAGAGAACGAGACACAAGAAGGAGTGAGCCTCTCCACCGTATGAGAGGCAGTATCTAGCAGATACACACGGTAAAACATTCGACTTGCGTTAGCTCGTAAATTGCTACACGTCATCGTCTGCAAGCTAAAAAGGACACATCCGCACTGCCCAGTGAGGCGACACTTGTACTAACACCCGGTGGGCGGCTGTGAGACGAGGAGATGAGCTGCGGCTTCTGGGCGCGACTGTAACGCTGCGCCCTGGATCAAATAACTGGTGACCCATGTGTTTAGTAGTGACGCAACTGCTAGGATGCACCTGAACGTCCATCTTTTGAGAGAGAGAAAATTTTCGCAGTCGGCAGGACTCGAACCTACGCTCCCAGAGGGAATCTGATTTCAAGTCAGACGCCTTAACCACTCGGCCACGACTGCCGGTGGCAGAAGCGACTCCCGACAAGTGAAACCGCCATCTTTAGAAGCAATCTGATGGCAGAAAGCGGCGTGGCCTCACTCTTTCCTGTAGGGTTTCCATTAGCCGTTACGAAAGTGTATTAATTTTCGCCCAGACGGGGACTTGAACCCAGGACCCTTTGGTTGAAAACCTAACGCTCTACCGACTCAGCTATGCGGGCCCACGCACGAGCATTATCGTACAGCTGCGTGGTGAGCGAGTGATTCGCATGTTGTAATTACTGGCTTATGGCTCCAATGGCGACTTCACCGACTTCCCACTGACGCACCGCTGACGCTAGTTTTCTGTCGTCTTAAAACGATGGACATACCTCCAAGCAGCTGCGAGATCTTAAGAAAAGAAACGCTGCACCACTGCCTTCGCCGCACTCGAATGATTCAATTGCGATTCTTAAAAAGAATTGAATGTTCGCTCTGTCCAACACTTTCGAGCACATCTGTGTACTCACGATCTCAGCGACGGCTTTCTGCAGTCCCAGCGTCAGTGCGAGGTGAACCGATGGCCACAGTAAGCAGCGGTCGTCGCGAAACTCAGTAGTCTTAAACGGAAACTTTCGTCTTGTTGAGAATGGCGTCACTGGTTTGCACCCGCATTCGCCCACGCATGTCACATGTGTGCGAAAATTTTTGCTCCTCTCTTTACGCAAAATCGCACGCAGCCGGTAGGATTCGAACCTACGCTCCCAGAGGGAATCTGATTTCGAGTCAGACGCCTTAACCACTCGGCCACGACTGCCGGTAGCGCGGCGTTGTCCCGACACATGCAAATGCTACCGTTTGAAGCACTGTGGTGTCAGAAAACGGCGTAGCTGCATTATTTTCCGTAGCGTTTCCACCGCTACCAGACGAATCGCTACCAAAGTTTTAAAATTTCCGCCCGGACAGGGACTTGAACCCTGGACCCTTAGGTTAAAAGCCTAATGCTCTACCGACTGAGCTATCCGGGCTCGCACGACGCTGTGAAACCTCCCACGATGCACAACTATACATTGACTCATGTCCTTTACTGTTGTGCAATCGTTGCATGGGGCCGTTACTAATAAAACGTCGCCTAAATGCTGTCTGCAAACTTATCGCGCTAAGCTCGTAACACACTATCGAAGACTGCTGGCACACGATGCAACAACAAATTGCACCAGTTGTTACGTCTCATACGTTGGAGCAGAGAATTGACGTGTTTTGTCGACACTCACTGGGCAATTGGAAAATTCGCAAGCATTTCGAATGCAATGTTTCCCACGTTTTCGCTCATTTCACGGTTCCGTTGAAGACGTTCTTCACCACCTGACACAGAAAAAGGAACGCAGTCGGTAGGGCTTTTTTGATTCTTTTGCTTCAAAGGGAGTTAGTTTTCTAGTGAGTTCGTCTTATGGCATGCACTAGACAACCAGAACTGCTACAGCAGAGAGTCATTTTTGTTGTCAGCTGTAGTTGCATTATCACCAACGCAGAGCAATTCCATTGGCGTCGCATCAAAACGAATACCTGCCGAAACCCGGGATCGAACCAGGGACCTTTAGATCTTCAGTCTAACGCTCTCCCAACTGAGCTATTTCGGCTGACATTGAACGTTGCTGTTTGCATGTGTTCGTTCAGCTCTGCCTCGTTGCCAATTTCACAGTCACCTTCGTCTGATAAGACACAGGGACGCTGAAAGGCGAGCAGCCGATGCAGTGAAGTCCCACACACATTTCTTCTGCTTCCATCATCGTAACAAGCAAACATGTCGACTCGACTCGTGTAATATTCACTTCGCTGACTTCACGTGACGCCGCGCTGACGCTAGAAAACCCGTGCTATGTCGATGCCAGGGGCAACTCGTGTGCAGAGAACGAGACACAAGAAGGAGTGAGCCTCTCCACCGTATGAGAGGCAGTATCTAGCAGATACACACGGTAAAACATTCGACTTGCGTTAGCTCGTAAATTGCTACACGTCATCGTCTGCAAGCTAAAAAGGACACATCCGCACTGCCCAGTGAGGCGACACTTGTACTAACACCCGGTGGGCGGCTGTGAGACGAGGAGATGAGCTGCGGCTTCTGGGCGCGACTGTAACGCTGCGCCCTGGATCAAATAACTGGTGACCCATGTGTTTAGTAGTGACGCAACTGCTAGGATGCACCTGAACGTCCATCTTTTGAGAGAGAGAAAATTTTCGCAGTCGGCAGGACTCGAACCTACGCTCCCAGAGGGAATCTGATTTCAAGTCAGACGCCTTAACCACTCGGCCACGACTGCCGGTGGCAGAAGCGACTCCCGACAAGTGAAACCGCCATCTTTAGAAGCAATCTGATGGCAGAAAGCGGCGTGGCCTCACTCTTTCCTGTAGGGTTTCCATTAGCCGTTACGAAAGTGTATTAATTTTCGCCCAGACGGGGACTTGAACCCAGGACCCTTTGGTTGAAAACCTAACGCTCTACCGACTCAGCTATGCGGGCCCACGCACGAGCATTATCGTACAGCTGCGTGGTGAGCGAGTGATTCGCATGTTGTAATTACTGGCTTATGGCTCCAATGGCGACTTCACCGACTTCCCACTGACGCACCGCTGACGCTAGTTTTCTGTCGTCTTAAAACGATGGACATACCTCCAAGCAGCTGCGAGATCTTAAGAAAAGAAACGCTGCACCACTGCCTTCGCCGCACTCGAATGATTCAATTGCGATTCTTAAAAAGAATTGAATGTTCGCTCTGTCCAACACTTTCGAGCACATCTGTGTACTCACGATCTCAGCGACGGCTTTCTGCAGTCCCAGCGTCAGTGCGAGGTGAACCGATGGCCACAGTAAGCAGCGGTCGTCGCGAAACTCAGTAGTCTTAAACGGAAACTTTCGTCTTGTTGAGAATGGCGTCACTGGTTTGCACCCGCATTCGCCCACGCATGTCACATGTGTGCGAAAATTTTTGCTCCTCTCTTTACGCAAAATCGCACGCAGCCGGTAGGATTCGAACCTACGCTCCCAGAGGGAATCTGATTTCGAGTCAGACGCCTTAACCACTCGGCCACGACTGCCGGTAGCGCGGCGTTGTCCCGACACATGCAAATGCTACCGTTTGAAGCACTGTGGTGTCAGAAAACGGCGTAGCTGCATTATTTTCCGTAGCGTTTCCACCGCTACCAGACGAATCGCTACCAAAGTTTTAAAATTTCCGCCCGGACAGGGACTTGAACCCTGGACCCTTAGGTTAAAAGCCTAATGCTCTACCGACTGAGCTATCCGGGCTCGCACGACGCTGTGAAACCTCCCACGATGCACAACTATACATTGACTCATGTCCTTTACTGTTGTGCAATCGTTGCATGGGGCCGTTACTAATAAAACGTCGCCTAAATGCTGTCTGCAAACTTATCGCGCTAAGCTCGTAACACACTATCGAAGACTGCTGGCACACGATGCAACAACAAATTGCACCAGTTGTTACGTCTCATACGTTGGAGCAGAGAATTGACGTGTTTTGTCGACACTCACTGGGCAATTGGAAAATTCGCAAGCATTTCGAATGCAATGTTTCCCACGTTTTCGCTCATTTCACGGTTCCGTTGAAGACGTTCTTCACCACCTGACACAGAAAAAGGAACGCAGTCGGTAGGGCTTTTTTGATTCTTTTGCTTCAAAGGGAGTTAGTTTTCTAGTGAGTTCGTCTTATGGCATGCACTAGACAACCAGAACTGCTACAGCAGAGAGTCATTTTTGTTGTCAGCTGTAGTTGCATTATCACCAACGCAGAGCAATTCCATTGGCGTCGCATCAAAACGAATACCTGCCGAAACCCGGGATCGAACCAGGGACCTTTAGATCTTCAGTCTAACGCTCTCCCAACTGAGCTATTTCGGCTGACATTGAACGTTGCTGTTTGCATGTGTTCGTTCAGCTCTGCCTCGTTGCCAATTTCACAGTCACCTTCGTCTGATAAGACACAGGGACGCTGAAAGGCGAGCAGCCGATGCAGTGAAGTCCCACACACATTTCTTCTGCTTCCATCATCGTAACAAGCAAACATGTCGACTCGACTCGTGTAATATTCACTTCGCTGACTTCACGTGACGCCGCGCTGACGCTAGAAAACCCGTGCTATGTCGATGCCAGGGGCAACTCGTGTGCAGAGAACGAGACACAAGAAGGAGTGAGCCTCTCCACCGTATGAGAGGCAGTATCTAGCAGATACACACGGTAAAACATTCGACTTGCGTTAGCTCGTAAATTGCTACACGTCATCGTCTGCAAGCTAAAAAGGACACATCCGCACTGCCCAGTGAGGCGACACTTGTACTAACACCCGGTGGGCGGCTGTGAGACGAGGAGATGAGCTGCGGCTTCTGGGCGCGACTGTAACGCTGCGCCCTGGATCAAATAACTGGTGACCCATGTGTTTAGTAGTGACGCAACTGCTAGGATGCACCTGAACGTCCATCTTTTGAGAGAGAGAAAATTTTCGCAGTCGGCAGGACTCGAACCTACGCTCCCAGAGGGAATCTGATTTCAAGTCAGACGCCTTAACCACTCGGCCACGACTGCCGGTGGCAGAAGCGACTCCCGACAAGTGAAACCGCCATCTTTAGAAGCAATCTGATGGCAGAAAGCGGCGTGGCCTCACTCTTTCCTGTAGGGTTTCCATTAGCCGTTACGAAAGTGTATTAATTTTCGCCCAGACGGGGACTTGAACCCAGGACCCTTTGGTTGAAAACCTAACGCTCTACCGACTCAGCTATGCGGGCCCACGCACGAGCATTATCGTACAGCTGCGTGGTGAGCGAGTGATTCGCATGTTGTAATTACTGGCTTATGGCTCCAATGGCGACTTCACCGACTTCCCACTGACGCACCGCTGACGCTAGTTTTCTGTCGTCTTAAAACGATGGACATACCTCCAAGCAGCTGCGAGATCTTAAGAAAAGAAACGCTGCACCACTGCCTTCGCCGCACTCGAATGATTCAATTGCGATTCTTAAAAAGAATTGAATGTTCGCTCTGTCCAACACTTTCGAGCACATCTGTGTACTCACGATCTCAGCGACGGCTTTCTGCAGTCCCAGCGTCAGTGCGAGGTGAACCGATGGCCACAGTAAGCAGCGGTCGTCGCGAAACTCAGTAGTCTTAAACGGAAACTTTCGTCTTGTTGAGAATGGCGTCACTGGTTTGCACCCGCATTCGCCCACGCATGTCACATGTGTGCGAAAATTTTTGCTCCTCTCTTTACGCAAAATCGCACGCAGCCGGTAGGATTCGAACCTACGCTCCCAGAGGGAATCTGATTTCGAGTCAGACGCCTTAACCACTCGGCCACGACTGCCGGTAGCGCGGCGTTGTCCCGACACATGCAAATGCTACCGTTTGAAGCACTGTGGTGTCAGAAAACGGCGTAGCTGCATTATTTTCCGTAGCGTTTCCACCGCTACCAGACGAATCGCTACCAAAGTTTTAAAATTTCCGCCCGGACAGGGACTTGAACCCTGGACCCTTAGGTTAAAAGCCTAATGCTCTACCGACTGAGCTATCCGGGCTCGCACGACGCTGTGAAACCTCCCACGATGCACAACTATACATTGACTCATGTCCTTTACTGTTGTGCAATCGTTGCATGGGGCCGTTACTAATAAAACGTCGCCTAAATGCTGTCTGCAAACTTATCGCGCTAAGCTCGTAACACACTATCGAAGACTGCTGGCACACGATGCAACAACAAATTGCACCAGTTGTTACGTCTCATACGTTGGAGCAGAGAATTGACGTGTTTTGTCGACACTCACTGGGCAATTGGAAAATTCGCAAGCATTTCGAATGCAATGTTTCCCACGTTTTCGCTCATTTCACGGTTCCGTTGAAGACGTTCTTCACCACCTGACACAGAAAAAGGAACGCAGTCGGTAGGGCTTTTTTGATTCTTTTGCTTCAAAGGGAGTTAGTTTTCTAGTGAGTTCGTCTTATGGCATGCACTAGACAACCAGAACTGCTACAGCAGAGAGTCATTTTTGTTGTCAGCTGTAGTTGCATTATCACCAACGCAGAGCAATTCCATTGGCGTCGCATCAAAACGAATACCTGCCGAAACCCGGGATCGAACCAGGGACCTTTAGATCTTCAGTCTAACGCTCTCCCAACTGAGCTATTTCGGCTGACATTGAACGTTGCTGTTTGCATGTGTTCGTTCAGCTCTGCCTCGTTGCCAATTTCACAGTCACCTTCGTCTGATAAGACACAGGGACGCTGAAAGGCGAGCAGCCGATGCAGTGAAGTCCCACACACATTTCTTCTGCTTCCATCATCGTAACAAGCAAACATGTCGACTCGACTCGTGTAATATTCACTTCGCTGACTTCACGTGACGCCGCGCTGACGCTAGAAAACCCGTGCTATGTCGATGCCAGGGGCAACTCGTGTGCAGAGAACGAGACACAAGAAGGAGTGAGCCTCTCCACCGTATGAGAGGCAGTATCTAGCAGATACACACGGTAAAACATTCGACTTGCGTTAGCTCGTAAATTGCTACACGTCATCGTCTGCAAGCTAAAAAGGACACATCCGCACTGCCCAGTGAGGCGACACTTGTACTAACACCCGGTGGGCGGCTGTGAGACGAGGAGATGAGCTGCGGCTTCTGGGCGCGACTGTAACGCTGCGCCCTGGATCAAATAACTGGTGACCCATGTGTTTAGTAGTGACGCAACTGCTAGGATGCACCTGAACGTCCATCTTTTGAGAGAGAGAAAATTTTCGCAGTCGGCAGGACTCGAACCTACGCTCCCAGAGGGAATCTGATTTCAAGTCAGACGCCTTAACCACTCGGCCACGACTGCCGGTGGCAGAAGCGACTCCCGACAAGTGAAACCGCCATCTTTAGAAGCAATCTGATGGCAGAAAGCGGCGTGGCCTCACTCTTTCCTGTAGGGTTTCCATTAGCCGTTACGAAAGTGTATTAATTTTCGCCCAGACGGGGACTTGAACCCAGGACCCTTTGGTTGAAAACCTAACGCTCTACCGACTCAGCTATGCGGGCCCACGCACGAGCATTATCGTACAGCTGCGTGGTGAGCGAGTGATTCGCATGTTGTAATTACTGGCTTATGGCTCCAATGGCGACTTCACCGACTTCCCACTGACGCACCGCTGACGCTAGTTTTCTGTCGTCTTAAAACGATGGACATACCTCCAAGCAGCTGCGAGATCTTAAGAAAAGAAACGCTGCACCACTGCCTTCGCCGCACTCGAATGATTCAATTGCGATTCTTAAAAAGAATTGAATGTTCGCTCTGTCCAACACTTTCGAGCACATCTGTGTACTCACGATCTCAGCGACGGCTTTCTGCAGTCCCAGCGTCAGTGCGAGGTGAACCGATGGCCACAGTAAGCAGCGGTCGTCGCGAAACTCAGTAGTCTTAAACGGAAACTTTCGTCTTGTTGAGAATGGCGTCACTGGTTTGCACCCGCATTCGCCCACGCATGTCACATGTGTGCGAAAATTTTTGCTCCTCTCTTTACGCAAAATCGCACGCAGCCGGTAGGATTCGAACCTACGCTCCCAGAGGGAATCTGATTTCGAGTCAGACGCCTTAACCACTCGGCCACGACTGCCGGTAGCGCGGCGTTGTCCCGACACATGCAAATGCTACCGTTTGAAGCACTGTGGTGTCAGAAAACGGCGTAGCTGCATTATTTTCCGTAGCGTTTCCACCGCTACCAGACGAATCGCTACCAAAGTTTTAAAATTTCCGCCCGGACAGGGACTTGAACCCTGGACCCTTAGGTTAAAAGCCTAATGCTCTACCGACTGAGCTATCCGGGCTCGCACGACGCTGTGAAACCTCCCACGATGCACAACTATACATTGACTCATGTCCTTTACTGTTGTGCAATCGTTGCATGGGGCCGTTACTAATAAAACGTCGCCTAAATGCTGTCTGCAAACTTATCGCGCTAAGCTCGTAACACACTATCGAAGACTGCTGGCACACGATGCAACAACAAATTGCACCAGTTGTTACGTCTCATACGTTGGAGCAGAGAATTGACGTGTTTTGTCGACACTCACTGGGCAATTGGAAAATTCGCAAGCATTTCGAATGCAATGTTTCCCACGTTTTCGCTCATTTCACGGTTCCGTTGAAGACGTTCTTCACCACCTGACACAGAAAAAGGAACGCAGTCGGTAGGGCTTTTTTGATTCTTTTGCTTCAAAGGGAGTTAGTTTTCTAGTGAGTTCGTCTTATGGCATGCACTAGACAACCAGAACTGCTACAGCAGAGAGTCATTTTTGTTGTCAGCTGTAGTTGCATTATCACCAACGCAGAGCAATTCCATTGGCGTCGCATCAAAACGAATACCTGCCGAAACCCGGGATCGAACCAGGGACCTTTAGATCTTCAGTCTAACGCTCTCCCAACTGAGCTATTTCGGCTGACATTGAACGTTGCTGTTTGCATGTGTTCGTTCAGCTCTGCCTCGTTGCCAATTTCACAGTCACCTTCGTCTGATAAGACACAGGGACGCTGAAAGGCGAGCAGCCGATGCAGTGAAGTCCCACACACATTTCTTCTGCTTCCATCATCGTAACAAGCAAACATGTCGACTCGACTCGTGTAATATTCACTTCGCTGACTTCACGTGACGCCGCGCTGACGCTAGAAAACCCGTGCTATGTCGATGCCAGGGGCAACTCGTGTGCAGAGAACGAGACACAAGAAGGAGTGAGCCTCTCCACCGTATGAGAGGCAGTATCTAGCAGATACACACGGTAAAACATTCGACTTGCGTTAGCTCGTAAATTGCTACACGTCATCGTCTGCAAGCTAAAAAGGACACATCCGCACTGCCCAGTGAGGCGACACTTGTACTAACACCCGGTGGGCGGCTGTGAGACGAGGAGATGAGCTGCGGCTTCTGGGCGCGACTGTAACGCTGCGCCCTGGATCAAATAACTGGTGACCCATGTGTTTAGTAGTGACGCAACTGCTAGGATGCACCTGAACGTCCATCTTTTGAGAGAGAGAAAATTTTCGCAGTCGGCAGGACTCGAACCTACGCTCCCAGAGGGAATCTGATTTCAAGTCAGACGCCTTAACCACTCGGCCACGACTGCCGGTGGCAGAAGCGACTCCCGACAAGTGAAACCGCCATCTTTAGAAGCAATCTGATGGCAGAAAGCGGCGTGGCCTCACTCTTTCCTGTAGGGTTTCCATTAGCCGTTACGAAAGTGTATTAATTTTCGCCCAGACGGGGACTTGAACCCAGGACCCTTTGGTTGAAAACCTAACGCTCTACCGACTCAGCTATGCGGGCCCACGCACGAGCATTATCGTACAGCTGCGTGGTGAGCGAGTGATTCGCATGTTGTAATTACTGGCTTATGGCTCCAATGGCGACTTCACCGACTTCCCACTGACGCACCGCTGACGCTAGTTTTCTGTCGTCTTAAAACGATGGACATACCTCCAAGCAGCTGCGAGATCTTAAGAAAAGAAACGCTGCACCACTGCCTTCGCCGCACTCGAATGATTCAATTGCGATTCTTAAAAAGAATTGAATGTTCGCTCTGTCCAACACTTTCGAGCACATCTGTGTACTCACGATCTCAGCGACGGCTTTCTGCAGTCCCAGCGTCAGTGCGAGGTGAACCGATGGCCACAGTAAGCAGCGGTCGTCGCGAAACTCAGTAGTCTTAAACGGAAACTTTCGTCTTGTTGAGAATGGCGTCACTGGTTTGCACCCGCATTCGCCCACGCATGTCACATGTGTGCGAAAATTTTTGCTCCTCTCTTTACGCAAAATCGCACGCAGCCGGTAGGATTCGAACCTACGCTCCCAGAGGGAATCTGATTTCGAGTCAGACGCCTTAACCACTCGGCCACGACTGCCGGTAGCGCGGCGTTGTCCCGACACATGCAAATGCTACCGTTTGAAGCACTGTGGTGTCAGAAAACGGCGTAGCTGCATTATTTTCCGTAGCGTTTCCACCGCTACCAGACGAATCGCTACCAAAGTTTTAAAATTTCCGCCCGGACAGGGACTTGAACCCTGGACCCTTAGGTTAAAAGCCTAATGCTCTACCGACTGAGCTATCCGGGCTCGCACGACGCTGTGAAACCTCCCACGATGCACAACTATACATTGACTCATGTCCTTTACTGTTGTGCAATCGTTGCATGGGGCCGTTACTAATAAAACGTCGCCTAAATGCTGTCTGCAAACTTATCGCGCTAAGCTCGTAACACACTATCGAAGACTGCTGGCACACGATGCAACAACAAATTGCACCAGTTGTTACGTCTCATACGTTGGAGCAGAGAATTGACGTGTTTTGTCGACACTCACTGGGCAATTGGAAAATTCGCAAGCATTTCGAATGCAATGTTTCCCACGTTTTCGCTCATTTCACGGTTCCGTTGAAGACGTTCTTCACCACCTGACACAGAAAAAGGAACGCAGTCGGTAGGGCCTTTTTTGATTCTTTTGCTTCAAAGGGAGTTAGTTTTCTAGTGAGTTCGTCTTATGGCATGCACTAGACAACCAGAACTGCTACAGCAGAGAGTCATTTTTGTTGTCAGCTGTAGTTGCATTATCACCAACGCAGAGCAATTCCATTGGCGTCGCATCAAAACGAATACCTGCCGAAACCCGGGATCGAACCAGGGACCTTTAGATCTTCAGTCTAACGCTCTCCCAACTGAGCTATTTCGGCTGACATTGAACGTTGCTGTTTGCATGTGTTCGTTCAGCTCTGCCTCGTTGCCAATTTCACAGTCACCTTCGTCTGATAAGACACAGGGACGCTGAAAGGCGAGCAGCCGATGCAGTGAAGTCCCACACACATTTCTTCTGCTTCCATCATCGTAACAAGCAAACATGTCGACTCGACTCGTGTAATATTCACTTCGCTGACTTCACGTGACGCCGCGCTGACGCTAGAAAACCCGTGCTATGTCGATGCCAGGGGCAACTCGTGTGCAGAGAACGAGACACAAGAAGGAGTGAGCCTCTCCACCGTATGAGAGGCAGTATCTAGCAGATACACACGGTAAAACATTCGACTTGCGTTAGCTCGTAAATTGCTACACGTCATCGTCTGCAAGCTAAAAAGGACACATCCGCACTGCCCAGTGAGGCGACACTTGTACTAACACCCGGTGGGCGGCTGTGAGACGAGGAGATGAGCTGCGGCTTCTGGGCGCGACTGTAACGCTGCGCCCTGGATCAAATAACTGGTGACCCATGTGTTTAGTAGTGACGCAACTGCTAGGATGCACCTGAACGTCCATCTTTTGAGAGAGAGAAAATTTTCGCAGTCGGCAGGACTCGAACCTACGCTCCCAGAGGGAATCTGATTTCAAGTCAGACGCCTTAACCACTCGGCCACGACTGCCGGTGGCAGAAGCGACTCCCGACAAGTGAAACCGCCATCTTTAGAAGCAATCTGATGGCAGAAAGCGGCGTGGCCTCACTCTTTCCTGTAGGGTTTCCATTAGCCGTTACGAAAGTGTATTAATTTTCGCCCAGACGGGGACTTGAACCCAGGACCCTTTGGTTGAAAACCTAACGCTCTACCGACTCAGCTATGCGGGCCCACGCACGAGCATTATCGTACAGCTGCGTGGTGAGCGAGTGATTCGCATGTTGTAATTACTGGCTTATGGCTCCAATGGCGACTTCACCGACTTCCCACTGACGCACCGCTGACGCTAGTTTTCTGTCGTCTTAAAACGATGGACATACCTCCAAGCAGCTGCGAGATCTTAAGAAAAGAAACGCTGCACCACTGCCTTCGCCGCACTCGAATGATTCAATTGCGATTCTTAAAAAGAATTGAATGTTCGCTCTGTCCAACACTTTCGAGCACATCTGTGTACTCACGATCTCAGCGACGGCTTTCTGCAGTCCCAGCGTCAGTGCGAGGTGAACCGATGGCCACAGTAAGCAGCGGTCGTCGCGAAACTCAGTAGTCTTAAACGGAAACTTTCGTCTTGTTGAGAATGGCGTCACTGGTTTGCACCCGCATTCGCCCACGCATGTCACATGTGTGCGAAAATTTTTGCTCCTCTCTTTACGCAAAATCGCACGCAGCCGGTAGGATTCGAACCTACGCTCCCAGAGGGAATCTGATTTCGAGTCAGACGCCTTAACCACTCGGCCACGACTGCCGGTAGCGCGGCGTTGTCCCGACACATGCAAATGCTACCGTTTGAAGCACTGTGGTGTCAGAAAACGGCGTAGCTGCATTATTTTCCGTAGCGTTTCCACCGCTACCAGACGAATCGCTACCAAAGTTTTAAAATTTCCGCCCGGACAGGGACTTGAACCCTGGACCCTTAGGTTAAAAGCCTAATGCTCTACCGACTGAGCTATCCGGGCTCGCACGACGCTGTGAAACCTCCCACGATGCACAACTATACATTGACTCATGTCCTTTACTGTTGTGCAATCGTTGCATGGGGCCGTTACTAATAAAACGTCGCCTAAATGCTGTCTGCAAACTTATCGCGCTAAGCTCGTAACACACTATCGAAGACTGCTGGCACACGATGCAACAACAAATTGCACCAGTTGTTACGTCTCATACGTTGGAGCAGAGAATTGACGTGTTTTGTCGACACTCACTGGGCAATTGGAAAATTCGCAAGCATTTCGAATGCAATGTTTCCCACGTTTTCGCTCATTTCACGGTTCCGTTGAAGACGTTCTTCACCACCTGACACAGAAAAAGGAACGCAGTCGGTAGGGCTTTTTTGATTCTTTTGCTTCAAAGGGAGTTAGTTTTCTAGTGAGTTCGTCTTATGGCATGCACTAGACAACCAGAACTGCTACAGCAGAGAGTCATTTTTGTTGTCAGCTGTAGTTGCATTATCACCAACGCAGAGCAATTCCATTGGCGTCGCATCAAAACGAATACCTGCCGAAACCCGGGATCGAACCAGGGACCTTTAGATCTTCAGTCTAACGCTCTCCCAACTGAGCTATTTCGGCTGACATTGAACGTGCTGTTTGCATGTGTTCGTTCAGCTCTGCCTCGTTGCCAATTTCACAGTCACCTTCGTCTGATAAGACACAGGGACGCTGAAAGGCGAGCAGCCGGATGCAGTGAAGTCCCACACACATTTCTTCTGCTTCCATCATCGTAACAAGCAAACATGTCGACTCGACTCGTGTAATATTCACTTCGCTGACTTCACGTGACGCCGCGCTGACGCTAGAAAACCCGTGCTATGTCGATGCCAGGGGCAACTCGTGTGCAGAGAACGAGACACAAGAAGGAGTGAGCCTCTCCACCGTATGAGAGGCAGTATCTAGCAGATACACACGGTAAAACATTCGACTTGCGTTAGCTCGTAAATTGCTACACGTCATCGTCTGCAAGCTAAAAAGGACACATCCGCACTGCCCAGTGAGGCGACACTTGTACTAACACCCGGTGGGCGGCTGTGAGACGAGGAGATGAGCTGCGGCTTCTGGGCGCGACTGTAACGCTGCGCCCTGGATCAAATAACTGGTGACCCATGTGTTTAGTAGTGACGCAACTGCTAGGATGCACCTGAACGTCCATCTTTTGAGAGAGAGAAAATTTTCGCAGTCGGCAGGACTCGAACCTACGCTCCCAGAGGGAATCTGATTTCAAGTCAGACGCCTTAAACCACTCGGCCACGGACCTGCCGGTGGCAGAAGCGACTCCCGACAAGTGAAACCGCCATCTTTAGAAGCAATCTGATGGCAGAAAGCGGCGTGGCCTCACTCTTTCCTGTAGGGTTTCATTAGCCGTTACGAAAGTGTATTAATTTTCGCCCAGACGGGGACTTGAACCCAGGACCCTTTGGTTGAAAACCTAACGCTCTACCGACTCAGCTATGCGGGGCCCACGCACGAGCATTATCGTACAGCTGCGTGGTGAGCGAGTGATTCGCATGTTGTAATTACTGGCTTATGGCTCCAATGGCGACTTCACCGACTTCCCACTGACGCACCGCTGACGCTAGTTTTCTGTCGTCTTAAAACGATGGACATACCTCCAAGCAGCTGCGAGATCTTAAGAAAAGAAACGCTGCACCACTGCCTTCGCCGCACTCGAATGATTCAATTGCGATTCTTAAAAAGAATTGAATGTTCGCTCTGTCCAACACTTTCGAGCACATCTGTGTACTCACGATCTCAGCGACGGGCTTTCTGCAGTCCCAGCGTCAGTGCGAGGTGAACCGATGGCCACAGTAAGCAGCGGTCGTCGCGAAACTCAGTAGTCTTAAACGGAAACTTTCGTCTTGTTGAGAATGGCGTCACTGGTTTGCACCCGCATTCGCCCACGCATGTCACATGTGTGCGAAAATTTTTGCTCCTCTCTTTACGCAAAATCGCACGCAGCCGGTAGGATTCGAACCTACGCTCCCAGAGGGAATCTGATTTCGAGTCAGACGCCTTAACCACTCGGCCACGACTGCCGGTAGCGCGGCGTTGTCCCGACACATGCAAATGCTACCGTTTGAAGCACTGTGGTGTCAGAAAACGGCGTAGCTGCATTATTTTCCGTAGCGTTTCCACCGCTACAGACGAATCGCTACCAAAGTTTTAAAATTCCGCCCGGACAGGGACTTGAACCCTGGACCCTTAGGTTAAAAGCTAATGCTCTACCGCACTGAGCTATCCGGGCTCGCACGACGCTGTGAAACCTCCACGATGCACAACTATACATTGACTCATGTCCTTTACTGTTGTGCAATCGTTGCATGGGGCCGTTACTAATAAAACGTCGCTAAATGCTGTCTGCAAACTTATCGCGCTAAGCTCG